>NC_087214.1:20193089-20225009 GCF_015104395.2 Macrobrachium nipponense | reverse complement strand
ACAACCCAACTGTTAGTCCACCGTGAAACATATTCAAAAATATGAAAAGCGGAAATGAAACAGATGTGGTTTATAATAGACTTTGCAAAAGCTTTTGACAAAGTAGACCATAATATATTAGCAAAGAAAATTAGAAACACACAATATCGTAGATAAGTAGGAAGATGGTTAAAAAGAATTTTTTACACAACAGAAAACAGATAGTTATTGCAAACGATGAGAAATCGGATGAAACCAAGGTAATATCCGGTGTGCCACAAGGTACGGTGCTAGCTGCAATATTGTTTGTTATTATGATTGAAGACATAGACAGTAATGTTAAGGATTCGTAGTGAGTAGTTTCGCTGATGACACAAGAATAAGTAGAGAAATTACTTGTGATGAAGATAGGAACGCTCTACAAAGAGACCTTGAACAAAGTATATGATTGGGCAGAGGTAATAGGATGGTATTTAACTCTGATAAATTTGAATCAATAAAATTATGGAGACAGAGAAGGAAAGCTATATGCATATAGGGGACCTAATAATGAGACAATCACAAATAAGGAAGCAGTTAAAGACCTTGTGTGATGATGAATAGAAACATGTTATGCAATGATCAATAGCAATTCTGTTGGCAAAATGTAAAGCAAAATGGGAATGTTGTTACGGCACTTCAAAACAAGAAAAGCTGAACACATGATTATGCTTTATAAAACATATGTTTCGTAGTCCACTTGAATATTGCAATATGATATGGTACCCACACTATCAAAAGGATATTGCACAAATAGAGAGTGTACAAAGGTCCTTTACAGCTAGAATAGAAGAAGTTAAGGACCTAGACTACTGGGAAAGACTACATCCTTAAAATTATATAGTCTAGAAAGGAGAAGAGAACGCTACATGATAATTCAGGCATGGAAACAGATAGAAGGAATAACAGAAAATATCATGGAACTAAAAATATCAGAAAGAGCAAGCAGAGGTAGATTAATAGTGCCCAAAACTATACCAGGAAAAATAAGGAAAGCACACAGGACATTAATCCACTACGCACCAGCATCGATAATGCAGCGTCTATTCAATGCGTTGCCAGCTCATCTGAGGAATATATCAGGAGTGAGCGTAGATGTGTTTAAGAATAAGCTCGACAAATATCTAAACTGCATCCCAGACCATCCAAGATTGGAAGATGCAAAATATACCGGAAGATGTACTAGCAACTCTCTGGTAGACATTAGAGGCGCCTCACACTGAGGGACCTGGGGCAACCCGAACGAACTGTAAGGTCTGTAAGGTCTGTAAGGTCTCTCTCTGTGTGTGTGTTCGCAAGGCTATTCCTAAAAGATAGTATTGAGTGCATCTATAAAAAAGAACATTCTCACACAAAAGATACTTTGGCTATTCTAAATTTCGAGGCGTGTGTCTGTATGTTTGTCTGTCTGTACATTTTACTTAAAATAATAAGGAAGTACAATGGATTTCGTGGTACATTTTGACTGTAGATAGTTTGTTCCTACATCATGCAAGCATTTTATGAGAAGGCAAGTTATACCAAGGTTTAAGTTTATTCAGAGCAGAGAGAGAGAGAGAGAGAGAGAGAGAGAGAGAGAGAGAGAGAGAGAGAGAGAGAGAGAAAGTATTATTATTATTGATTGACACGAAAGGATAAAATAAGAAAACGATGAATTTATCAAACGTAAAAGTCAGTCAAGCGCACTGACGGTATGATTTTAGATGAGATTCCCCCTCTGTGATCCATCCCAGCAATATTTATCATTGCTGTGTGGTTCCACCTCGTTCGGGAGTCACTGAGACTTTGTAATGCCGGTTTCTGTATCAGTCACCCTGATGTTACTCGAAGACTAAATCCGTGTTTTTGTTTATTTGGATCTGTGGTCTTTGCAAACAGTTTTATAGTGATCGAATAGTCTAATTCTTTATGAATAAGATATTGAATAAGATATTGCAGCGTTATTAAGTTATAGTATGGTTCAGAAACCTCCGCATTGAGAAGGAAGGAGGAAACGAATGACACAGGACCGAAGGGAGAGGAAGAAGATGCCGAGGTCAATTTTAAGGATCTTCCGGCGTCGGAGGCTGCAAAGTTAAGGAAGACATCTGTAATGAGGGTTGAAGACTTTACTTAAGGTTCTGTGCAGCGTCCTTTCGGCCCCTAGCTGCAACCCCTTTTATTCCTCTGACTGTACCTCCGTTCATATTCTCTTCCATCTTGCTGTCCTCAACCCTCTCCTGGCATTTGTGTCATGCATGATGGAACTGCAAAATGTTTTCTTCCTTTGAAACCTTCTTACTCAGTTTCCCTTTCAGCACTGAAGGTTTTTTTGGCCTCAATTTGATATTCCATTCCATTCCACAAACAGACAAACACACAAACCCACGTCAGAGAACACAATCTCTGGTCATCTTGCTAAGAGGAGGCAGCCATCAACACAGACTGAATGGGAGAAGTGAAATTGACCAAAATAAGGAAAGCGAGAACCGTAAAACTCTCCTTTTCCCTCCGGTAACTAATTTCTCTGAGTGAAAACGAACATCAGACTGAAAAGGAAAATGATTCGGAGACTCTGAGACCTCCTTTGGGAGGCTGCCTCAGGGTGCGGTCTCTGCCTCGTCCTCCTCTTTGTGCTAAATGGCAGGTGTCTATTCTTCTCTCTCTATGTTCCTCAATTCTGATTTTTATTAAGAAACTCTTTACAGTGAAAATTGATATATACTGTAATTAAATTAGATCCTCTTCTTCATCCGTGCGTCTTTCTTCTCCAAAGCCGCCTCCTCTGCTAACTGATGTCATAATTGTTCGTTACTCGGGAATACTACTTCTCAGTTCTCAGGAATATTTGTGTCATAGGTCGTAGCTTGAATTCATTCCTGGTCTTGCCATGGACACATAATTATTGCAAGGGGCAAAGGAATCTCTCTCTCTCTCTCTCTCTCTCTCAGAATGTAATATGGATTAATGGTCACTCGCTATTGATTAATTCTAATACAGAGATGCAGTTCTCTCTCTCTCTCTCTCTCTCTCTCTCTCTCTCTCTCTCTCTCTCTCTCTCTCTCTCTCAAACACTGCTTTTACTGTACCTCCCCACTAATTTGATTGTCGTTCCCTTCTGTAAATAGAAACTCCTTCTGTCTCTTCATTTGCATAGATTTGGCTCGTCTCCCGAGGGATTTTCTTTTCATTTGTGAACAGGAGAGACAGTTATTGTAAGGCAGGTTTTAGCTTCCTCAAGGATTTTCATGGCTGTGTATAGTGTGCATTTGGATACCTCTTAGGGGAGAGAGAGAGAGAGAGAGAGAGAGAGCCTCCTACTCTGGCCAATTCACTGTCCAATGTGTCAATTTTGGTCGTGCCTAAGTATATTGTATACATTTGCATAACTCTCAAGAGAGAGAGAGAGAGAGAGAGAGAGAGAGAGAGAGAGAGAGAGAGAGAGAGAGAGAGAGATTCTCTCTCAATTGAGCTTATTCAATCTGCAGTTTTATTTCGGTCGTGTATTGTTTCAAAATCGAAACAATTTTTTTTTTTTTTTTTTTTCATCGTGATTACCTCCAGTTGTTTGGACGTTTGAAACTGTTTGTGGATGTTTGTGTTCTTCGTTAAACCTGTTGGGTGCATATGCATCAATTATCTTCTCGAATGCATCGACACCTGACACAGGATTCATTCCTTATTCCTCCCGACGAGACGAGAGTCCTGCAGGAGAGAGGCGCCGCCCAACCAAGCGAGAAAGGGAAGGACTCGTTCAAGGGAGAGAGATCCTTTGCCTGGGCAGTCCTCCTCCCGTGGCAGGAGAGAGAATCGAAAACAAACGACTGACAAACAACGATGAGTCTCATCGTTTGTTCCTTCCGTCCTTCGTTACTTTGGAGGAAGAGCAAATGAACCTCTCTCTCTCTCTCTCTCTCTCTCTCTCTCTCTCTCTCTCTCGGGGGGGGGGGTGTCTCTCTCTCTCTCTCTCTCTCTCTCCATAGGCATACATCGTAGAACACTGAGGTTAATTTCCACCTGTAGTTTTCCACTCCTGAGGTGTCATATGACACACGAATAGAATACTTCTAGCAAACATAAGAGTGAGACCATAATAAGTCTATTTGACCAAGGGATTCTATATCGAAAGAAATTAGTTGTATATTTAATCTGTTACCAGGCAGAGGTAGAAGTCGTATAATAGAGTAAAGGAACTATTAAGGTTAATATTGACTGACATCTCTGCAAAAATTTAAGGTAAAATACTATTTTACTTTTCATAATTTTTCGCTTTCAATAACATTCATTTCCCACCCAGTCGCAGAATCTAGAGTTACTATGAACACGAAATTATGAATACTTTACAGAAATCTTCCTGAAACGGCAATACAATATAATACAATAATTCAACTTGCTATGCAATACCGTCGTTTTCAACTCACTCTAAATACGCTGATTTCAACTGACCATACAATACAATCTTTTCAGCTCACTATAGAATACAGTCCGTCTGAACTCAATATGAATTATTTTAACACTATACAGCACAACAGTTTCAACTTACTTTAGAATACAATCGCTCTATACAATACTGTCATTTCAACTCACTGTAGAATATATATTTTTACGTCACTGTAAAATACTATCGTCCACTCTTTTCATAATCCGGTCAGTATAAGGGCCAGGTTTCCCATCAGTCCAGCGTCCGTCTCCTAAAGGGCCCACCCTTCAAATTCCACTTTTATTTCACAAAGCTCAGGCAGAAGGGGTTTGGTTGAGAGGGATGTGGGGTGGGCGGGGGGTGGATGTCATGGATTAGGTCATCCATAAAATGGAATATTGCTTCTGCTTCTGGATATTGCTGACGCTGTACACGCTGTCGGAAACTTCAGACTGAAGGACCGAATTTTGTTGTTGAAATGACTGGATACTTTTGTTTCATTTGTCTGAGAATAGGAATTCCTTTTCGTCACGAAGAGTAATAAGGAATATAGTATTCTGACATAAATAGATAGAAGTGGTCAAATGCATACTGGAACTTTGTAAGATAATATCGCAAGTGCCCATTGCACTTATGATATGAGGCCCATGGTATGTTTGCATTGATCCAGAAACACTCGACCAACAGAAGACGCCGAATCTCTTTCCAAATTCATCCCAGTTTCTGGGAATCTCTTGGAAACAGGTCAACACGTCACATACATATCACTAACATGTTGAATACAAATTAGCGACTTCTTAGTATTCCAGTGTTTCATACGAGTATCGAGCATAGGTCTAAGGTTCGTTTTCCACTTGTGGTGGTTGACTTGTTTTTCAACATATTTGTGTTATGTTTGAGATAAGTTTGCCGATGTTTGTTGATGACATGTTACACTATAATGTTGGCTGTATCCATATAGTTATAGATGAACGTCGTAGATAACGTCGTAGATATTGTCTATCTAACATGATTGGATATAGCATTGTCTTCAACAATTGCGTGTTTATAGACAAGAATAGTTGTTCTGGTTACCCAAATGTAGGGGAAGGACTCTCTCTCTCTCTCTCTCTCAGTAATTAGAGATGCAAATGGACTGGGATTTCCCCAGATATTTGCTGAAATCAAGTATGCTAATGACCTCAGCTGTTAATGGCTAAAATTGATCTTGACTACGCATGCAATTTGACGCCTAATTAAACGAAATTAAAGGTGCCGAGTGTCTGTTACTTTGTTTTCTGTTGTGTATATGGCCTCGAGCTGAAATAATAATTATTATTATAATTGTTATTAAAATAGGTGATTATTATTAAATATTTGGGCTAAGGAATAACTGGCTGATTGGAGAGTTTTATTATTGTTGGTTTTTATTTAATATACTCTGTTGCTTTTAGTTATTATACTTTGTAACATTGACATGTAAATGACAGACACATTAAGTCCTTTGAGAAAACTTTCACATCCTTAGGAAGAGAATCTTCAGAGACATTGGTAGGAGCAAAATCCTTCCCTCCTTTCTGCCGGAGAACCTCCTTCCTACTGGACAGAACAGGCCCTTTCCTACGCCCTTTGATCTTGTCTCTTGATAACCTTGAAGCGAAGGCATCCATTTCCCTTCGGCTTCCGAACAAGGGAATAATTCCATTGGTGTGTCTGGCAGGGGAATTATTCTGCTGCTGTGTCGTCGGTGTCAGGGTGGGATTCGTGGAGAGGGAGAAGAGATGGAGTCGAATCAATTATTGTCTCGGTTTTATTTTATTTATTTATTTTTTTCAAAGGGGGGGAAAATGAATCTGTATTTTACAGGGAATATGATTATTTTTTTGGGGGAGTGGGTAAATGAATCTATGTTTTTAGGGGGAAATGGATCCGTTTTTTTTAGGGGAAGCGATTCTGTATTTTTAGGGGGAAATGAATCTGTTTTTAGAGGTAAGTGAACTTTTTTAGGGGAGAAGAATCCGTTTTTAGGGAAAATTAATCCTTTTTAAAGGGAAAATTAATCTTTTTTTTTAGGGATAAATTGCGTTTTTTTAGGGGAGAAATGAGTCTGGTTTTTAGGGGAAATGCATATTTTTTCAGGGGAGATGATTTTTTTTTTTTTTTATGAGGAAACGATTCTCTGTTTTTATTGGGAATCGAGTCTGGATTTTTGGGGTCAAATGATTGGATTTTAGGGAATTTTTTTTCTTTTTTTATCAAATGAATCTGTTTTTAGTGGGACAGTAATATGTTTTATTAGGGGAAATTATTCTTTTATTTAAGAGAGAACAAATCTGTTTTTATGGGGAAATGAATCTGTTTATTTAGGGCGAAATGAATCTGGTTTTTAGGGAGAAATAATTTTTTCAGGGAGGAAATGAATTTATTATTTGAGGGGAAATTGATCACAGAATCCACGTGAATTCAAAATCTTCAGAAGAAATTTGAATGTTCCTGGTTACATTTGTCATAGTTTGATATAATATTTTATGGGGGGAGGGGAGGGGTTGGTGGATACAGGGGTTACTGTAGGGGGCTACCAACCCCCTGTGTGATCTACTTGACAGCTATATTCCCTTCCAGACATCTTCCCCAATCAGTGGTTCATTGCAGGTCTTCGCTGTGACTGGGGATGTCTTAGCTGATCTTCCTTCTGCTTTCTTTAGCATCATCATCATCTTTCCCTGAGTCTTTCTTAGTCTATTATTATTATTATTATTATTATTATTATTATTATTATTATTATTATTATTATTATTATTATTATTATCGTAACAGCCCCTGTATTGATTTTTGAATTATGAACGCGTGGTTAACGAAGGGCCATATAACCTGACTTGTTTCCCGCACCCCACTCTCTCTCTCTCTCTCTCTCTCTCTCTCTCTCTCTCGTCTTGTAATAGGTATTGTAATCCTTCCCTTTGTCTGTTGCAGGAACCAGATAAAGTCGACCTGAATATTTATGTCTTTGGGTTTTTGTTCACTTTTGGAAAACCAAATTCACTGATACTTCTCCTAAGTTTGTTTGGGGTAATTTTTTTTTCAGCAGAACAGATGGTATTTCAGTTTCAGTTCAAATTTAAGTACAAAATAAAGTAACGTAAGTTGGAAAGTTGTATATATATCTCAAGTGTTTGTTGAAGATATCGAATTGGCGTGTTTACAATGTTTACACGTGTCTGCAATATATACGAAATGATATAATAGTAGTTATTTTGGAAATCATTTTCAATTTTACATAAATTGTTCATCTTTACTGGTGCATAGATATAGTACGTGAATTATGGTACATAAATCACGTAGCAATTCATCAGCGAATAACATCTATTTGAATGACAGGTGTCTAAGCTAATATTTGCTTTTCGTGTCTTGTGGCCAAATATAAGATAACATATTCCATTACTATTGTGAACTAATTAATTAAATGTCAAAAGTAAGGTTTCTTTAACAGCAAAGTTGTGATTGTGGCGGGAGAGTAAATGGTTTGTTTTTGTTTATTTAGTATTTTATTTTTTATTTATAGCCGGTTTTATGCCTTGTTCAATAGTCTCAAAAGTATGTCGACTCCAGAATTGCATAGTTGATCGTTTTCCAAAAGAAATCATCACTAAAGGGGTTAGTACCATCAATGTACCTCATGCGGTGCACTGTAGGCATTACTTAGTTTTTTGAGGCGTCCCTTTAAGCGCCTAATGACCTCATAGGTCCCAGTGCTTGGCCATTGGTCTAAATTTTGTATTTCAATCCGAATTCCGAAAGAATGTAAGTTGGTTTATCATCAAATTTACCGCCAAAGTTGAACAGTTTATCAGAAGATATTTGTCGATTCCAGAATTTTGTAATTTGTCTTTTCCCTAAAGAAATAAGTTCATCACTGAGTTTACTGTCAAAGTTGAACGAAGTATCAGAAGACATACTATGTTGATTCAAGACATTATACAGGTTATCGTTTTCCAAAAGGAATTTACCTTATCGTCAATTTTACCGTCAAAGTTTGTGTATCAAACAGTCCTGGAACTACGGGAGTTCTGTCAGAATAAACGAGTTTTCTGTGTCATCGCTCATCCGGGATATTGTCGAGTTGGCAGGGGAAGAAATATCGTGCATATTCAGCAGAATTCTCTTGCATTCAGAAGCACATGATGGCGTCGTCTTCGGCCACGGAATTAGATTCGGTTATGTTTTTTTTTTTTTAAGTTTCTGATGGTGTTGTCTGAGGTAGTCGGTGGTTGAAAAATGCCCGTGATTTTGTATATTTTACCCTATCCTGGAGATATTGTGTCAGTTCTCGAAAAGTATCAGATAAAATAAAAGAAATAGGAAACAAAATCGTAGCAGCTGATTTTACTCTTGAGATGTAATTCCCCCGTCTGATTATGTTGCGTTCTCTTGCTTCCTATTATCCTTTCCTTCATTTTTCTTCGGCAGGGAAAGTCCATTAGAAAATTCGGAACTTACCACAAGTTTTCAAATCATTTCGTTTTGGCCGGAAAAAAGGACTAGTCATCCTGTTAGGCCCGAGAAACCTTACGCATGAGAGCAATTTCTTTACAGGTAAACGATGCAAGAGTTTTCATTTCATTTTTAAAATTTTATCTTCTAAGTCTTCCGTCGGAAAGTTGCATATTACAAACAGCTAATCTCCTTAATAAATACATTAGTTTTATATATATATATATATATATATATATATATATATATATAGTATATATATATATATATATATATTATAAATAAATATACATAAATGGGGAAATTTTGTAAGTGATCAATATATATATATATATATATATATATATATATATATATATATATATATTGATCACTTACAAAATTTCCCCATTTATTTATACAAAGAGTAACGGGACCTCATTTCGACAGGATTGTTTAGGGCTACTGGACGATGGGGACAGATTAGTCCTTGGAATCTTTTAACTTTTGTGAAAATCTCCATTAGATACACATGTTTAAATAGGTCATATATATGATATATATGTATGTATACACATGTTATGCATATATGTATGTATTGCTACCTACGATAGATGTGTTTAGCTAAAGTCTTATGTGCAAAAACTGTATGCTTGCATGCGCCAAGGTGTCATTCACCCTTATCCCGAATACAATATTCTCCTGAAATTAATTAATAATTTATAATTCGGACATCATTCCAGCGCATTCCAACGTCGCGAATTCCAGGTGGAGTTCACGAATCGGGTGAGACCAATTTGTACATCATGAATGCCTACACTTACCCTTTTCGAAAACGAGATCTATGCCCAGACATCCCCACACTTAACTCATTTGAAAACTGGATCTGTTCCCATTTAGGCCTGCACTTGACATTTTGAAATGAAATTCATTGCCAGATAAGCGTACACTTAACTCCTCTGAAAATTGAATCTGTTGACAGATAGGACTACAATTAACTCTTGAAAAATGGGCTTTATGCCTAGATAGACCTACACCTATCTTTTTTTGAAAATGACATCTTTTGGCAGATTGGCTTATACTTAAGTTTGGTGAAAATGGGGTCGTTCTCAAATAGGCGTACGCTTAACTCTTTGGATGAGATCTATTCCCAAAATGGCTATACTTGACTTTTTCTTAAATTTGGATCCATTCCAAGATATGCCGCCTACACTTGACTCTTTTGGAAAAATAAGTATATCTTGGTTTGACCAGACCACTGCGCTGATTAATAGCTCTCCTATAAAGGGTTGGCCCGAAGAATTAGATATTTTTACGTGGCTAGGAAACAATTGGTCACTCAGAAACGGTCCCTACAGCTTATTGTGGGATCCGAACCACATCGAGAAATGAATTTCTATCACCAGAAATAAATTCCTCTGATTTCACGTTGGCAGAGCGGGAATCGAACCCTAGCCTTGAGACAGTAGTCGAGCACGTAACCGACTCGTCCAACGAGAAACCCACTCTTTTGGAAAATGGATTTCGTGGTGCAACTTAATTTCAACATTTTTGTTTGTCGCTTGTGAATGATTGGGAGACTGAAAGCTGTCAGGATGTTCCTCTACTCTTGGTCGATCATGAAGGCTCCCGAAAAATTCATTGTTAATCATTTGTCCCTCTGAGATCATTAGGAAAACGAGAATCATTTTTAGAATTTATTTTTATTTTTGTTATTGCTCTTCTGGAAAGACCAGTGAATGACCTAACCCTATGGCAGGTCCATCAGAACTGAACTGGGGCGAGGAGGTCTTGCAAAAACCATTCTTGGGTTCCGTTAAACTTCTTGTGATTTTCTGCTACAGAATCTTTTCTTTTCCAGTTGCTGATTCCTCTGAGAAACATGACTCCTATAGTGTTAGCGAGAGAGACATGCAGTGGTTTTACTAACTTGTAATTGGGTAGAAGTGCCCCATCATATTACTTGAAAGTCGACTGCAAAATTTCGTCACATGGACCCTAAAGGGAAATTGGGCTCCAAGGGACAAAAATGTCGCAAAATAAGTAATCTATTCTAGTACTGTGTAACGGATGGCCACCGATGTCGACACGTGTTTTAAGATTCTACTAAAAAGGCAAATTGATTTTATAAACGAGTTTTCAGGTGGTTTTAACCGAAGGTAGATAATGAGCAGATCTGAAGAACTTGGGAGTTTCCTACTTGCGAAGGAACTTGCAGCGTTTTTTTAGTTAACATTTTATTGTACCACATGTAGTACATACATATCATTTTGTATGTTGACAGAATTCTATAAGAAAAATGTAAACGCTCGCCTAGAATTACCTCATTTCGTTCTGGAATTCATTCATCACTTTGGCTAACAAAGAAATTGGGACTGGGTGGGTCGGGTCCAAGTGGCCGAAATGCTAAGGAACAGTTTTATATTTGAGCGAATTTACATTTAATCCTGTCAGGGCCACGCAGTTGAGCATCACAAAATATTTCCGATTTTGGACTGTAGTTGATGCAACGTTTAACATCAAGTTCAAGGTATGGGCAGAGCTCACTTAGTAAAAAGTAGAGTAATGAATATCACTTAAACACCATCATTACTGAAAACATTAAAATAGACACTTTTTTCGAAGTCTGCCCTAAACACCCGCATACCCAAAGGGTTGCATCTCCTTGGAGAGAGAGAGAGAGAGAGAGATTTCGCCGAGATTGAAAGTAATTGGAACTTGAGAGAGAAATTCAGCTCGGAAAGACCTATAAAGATTCCTCAGGATCTTCGGCTGATATCATCCCCGAGTCAGCCAGTCCCCTCCTCCTCCTCCTCCTCCTCCTCCTCCTCCTCCTCCTCCTCCTCCTCCTCCTCCTCCTCAAGCTGCCGGGGTCCAGCAATATTGGACCGAGGGATATTTAGAGGCCGAGAGAGAGATAGAGAGAGAAGATAGAGAGAGAGAGAGAGAGAGAGAGAGAGAGTGAAATTCTCACTTATTCGCCTTTTCCTCGAACTTTTTGAGTGCCCGTACGTTTTCTCTAGAACGTGGCACTGGGCATATGCAGTGTTGTTGTGTATTTGGGTTATATGTATACTTGACATACGTTAAATTAAATGATTTCAATAAGGTTATTTACAGAAGATGTGCATCCACATGTACCTACTCTTATGAACACATGGAAGTATTCCGTAAAATATTCTTCTACATATGCATCTCTGTCATTTTGTTTTAAAGGACGATAATATGTCTGCCCCCAGCCGACATGTGTTTTTGACATGCTATACTGTAGTGTGGGGGCTGGTTTTAGATGTTTGTGATTATGTATGAGATAGTCTAGCTATTCATACGAGCAAAAATACAGCTACTCTAATATTGAATCGAAGAATTTTGTTGATGTTCTTCGGAATTAAACAAAAATACAAAGAATTTTGTTTTAGTTCTTCAGGAATTAAAAATACAAAGAATTTTCTTCATGTTCTTCAGGAATTAAGATACAAAGAACTTTTTGTTTATATTCTTCAGGAATTCAAAATCCAAAGAATTTTGTTGATGTTCTTCAGGAATTAAAAATACAAAGAATATTGTTTATGTTCGTCAGGAATTATAGTAGAAGAATTTTGTTCATGTTCTAAAGAAAAAAGTTAAAAATAACAAAGAAGTTTGATTATATTCTTCAGGAATTAAAATCCAAAGAAATTTTGTTTAACGTTCTTCAGGAATTAAAACTGTAACTGACATTCACTGTCAGGGAAAAAAGGGAAATTCTCAATTCGATTTCGACTTATAGTCCATTGGGACCTGCGTCTATGCTATTATTTAAAATGATAATAATGCAAATACAAAAGCCTGAGGTTATATTTTGCAGGAAGAGTTCTCAGGAAACGGCTGTTTCACGCCAGTTTGTGGACTTGGCTCTCTGCTGTTATGTCGGAACTTTGGCCCCGAGTTGGAGAGAGGGCGCGGGAGAGGCCAGGCTGGGTGGGTGGTTCATTGTCACTTAATCCCATATATAAGAATCTCACCTCACAGACTTTTGGCTGAAGTTTTTTCTGAAAGCAGGTAGAATGACGTCATCTTGTGACCTACCTCAAGGTCATGTTTCATAGTTAAATATCTGACTAACTGTTTAGGTAAGCCAAAAGAAAAAAACATTTTTGTAGCCCACTCCGTCGGCCTTCCACTTGAAAATTGGTCCCTAATTCTTGATAAATTGTTTCAAAAATTGGAAAATAATTGTAACATAGCATGAATATCATCAGGTGCATTGTCCACTACGTCTGTTCTTACTCCCCTTTCTTTTTCCCTCTCCCTCCTCTTCTCACCTTCCTTTCCCCCTCTCCCTTTGTCCTCCCCACCCCCCTAGCCTCATCGTCTCCTCCAAATCCATTCTAGGCCAAATGTACAGATCCTGCAAGTTTCAATTTTACCCTAAATTATAACAGAGACAAACTCCCTGGTTGTAGTTGGCATTCTGCTTCTTTCCTCAGCTCCCAGTGATGATTCCGATTTGCATAACCTTTTCACATTTCAAGAGGCGTTCTTTACTCTTTGTTTTCTACGGGCCTGGCTAGATAGAGACATAGGATTGTATTTTCGTCACTCTGCTTAAACACGACAAATGAAAGTAAAATTTGCCATAAATGAAAGTCTGTTTTTGTCGTGAAGTGAAATTTGTTTTTTGTTGTCAAAAGTCAGTTGTCACAAATAAAAAGTTCTTTCATATCCCAAAGACACAATTCGAGGGTTTATCACATCTCATTTCACGCCTGACTGGAGGGTGCTCGTTCGTTTGCAACTTAGCATCGAGTTTTTTCCCCGTTTTTCTTTTTTTCTGAAAATCATCTTTTTTGGCTGACAAGAGAAATATTTGAAAGTGTTTCTCATGATGGGGAAATACTGTATTAGCAAAAACGTTTTTTATTTTTGATTGTGTGTGTTTTGTTTTTTGTTTTTAAATGTCCACGTATGTCTATTCGGTAGGATAGTGGAACTCAACATGTCTTTTGGGAATATTACTTATAATACAGTGAGCTTTTGTTAGTCTTTGCAATATTGAGCTATTTATGTAATACTGATATTCTGGGATAGGTATTTTTCTTTGTATAATGGATAAGAGATTTTAAGATGGTCTTAGTCCCATGTATAGACTTTTCTCTCTCTCTCAACTCTCTCTCTCTCTCTCTCTCTCTCTCTCTCTCTCTCTCTGGAGCCCCACAGGTACATCATCAGTGGAAGAAGCACCTTGATAACTCCATTAAGAAGAGGCAATTATCTAAGGGCGGCAGTATCCCAAAAGAGAGTTCATTGAGGACGATCTCCGCTTCCTCTGGGGTCGTTACTCTGGGCAGATGGAAAAAAAAAGATGATAAAAGAAAATTTCGAAGCTATTTTTGAGAATTTTATGAGGCGGAAATAGCGATCGATTGTACCTGATGCTCAGAAGATGAACCTTATTCATGGGGAACAACCCTCCAAAGGGGCCACTGAACTTGAAATTGAAAAAGCTTCCAAAGAATAGTATGGGGGGTGTTTCATTTGAAGAAAGAAGTGAAAGGAAGTAAGGGAATACAAAAAGAAGATATCATTACCAAAAAGAAAAATGCAAAGATAAATTACAATTATTAGAATATATTTATAAAAATGTAAGTAAACAATTTTTCTAAAGTGCAAGAAGATTTGTGTATCAGGGTAGTAATGCATTGCAACATTCTTTGTCGTTTCGCGCCACCTGTTCATCTCAGTTACTTCATTAATATTATTATTGTAATATTTCCGTATTTTTCAAACTAAAATGTCTTATTCCTTCTGCCGCAAACGCTAGAGATTCAGATTTCTGTATCAGTTTCACTCCAATTTCAGTTTCGTTTCTCCTCACGATACCAGTTTCATTTATTGACTCCACCTCCCAATTGTTAAGTGATCACCTCTGTCCCCCTCACTCTCGTGTTTCCTTTGAGGGTCTTGTTCCTCTTCTACTTCTGTCGTCGTCTTTTGGGAATCCTCCCTTCCGTCTTCCTCTCGAGTGTTACTCTCCAGTTCTCCTTTAGGTAACCTTATCTGGGCCTTTCCTTTCGAGTTGTGTTTCCTTTGTAACTGGAAATGTTTTTTCTCGTTGTTATTTAAGGAAGATTTTTTCCTTTGTTGCTTAAGTTCTTGTAATTAGCCTCGATCTTTGTTATTTGTCAGGACCTTTGCCTTGTCTATTGTTGCTTTGTGTGTGTCGTCTGTCTCTTGGAATATCCGTTTCTGGTTTATTTTTATCACTTTTTGTAAATTATTGATTCTGATTTTATTATTTTACTCGAGAAGTTAAACTGAAGGTTGTATTAATTTTTGCTCTGAGTAAAATCTGTTTGTTCACTTCAAGGCTTCTACAAGGTTAAGGGTTTTCATTCTCTTAATGAGTTTTGCTCTCTCTCTCTCTCTCTCTCTCTCTCTCTCTCTCTCTCTCTCTCTCTCTCTCTTTGTGTGTGTGTGTGTGTGGTGTGTGTGTGTGTGTTTGATTTCTTTATTAAATAGCAGGTTAACACTTATTACCAATGATGTCATTCATTTTGACATTTTAATTATTGTATTGAAAATTTTTTATTTGGTTATTATAAGAGATTAATGTCCCAAATGAACATTAGGACATAGTACATGTTTTCTCTTTTTGTTGAATTTGGTGTTGAAATACTTCTGGAACAAGATCTTGTAGGAAGGTGTCCAGTTACCTTAGGCTAACTTTACGCTCTGGAAAACATGAGACGAAAAAATTTAATAAAAACTGGTGGAAGGTCAACTGTCCAACACAGACATTGTTGCTGGACAGTTGATTTCCCAACCCAAAAGCTTTTATTATTTTAGCTCATCTTCTATTTTCTGTGATAAGGGTTAAGGGTAGTAGGAAGTAGGCTTCCTTTTGTTTCCTTCTGTGTTCAGTGAAGTCTGTAACTTGAAAATGCGTCTGAAAAATGCGCCCTCACTATGTTGAAATATCCTCTAAAGATAAGTCAGCAACCATTAGTAGAAGCAGAATTTTTAGTCAATTTGGATATCTCATATGCAGAAAAGGTTAGGTGTACCAATAAGTCGTCGACTTGTATTCAACATGTTTGTGATGTGTGGACGAGAAGTTCCCAACATGTTTATGACATGTTGTACTGAGAGCTATCAACTTGAAAGAGATATTTTGTTTGACAAATAAGGGAGAGGCATTCCTAGTATTCCCGGATGCTGTGTCAAGGGAAGTGGGAGCCTGAGATTTCATCTGGAGGAAAGAGGAGTTTGTGGTTCGGCCATTTTGCTCTCCTCAAGAACCTGTTTCTGTGACAGTGCAGCCTTGCAACTTGTTGTTGCTTCAGTCATTGCCTTTTCATTCTCCACGAGCTGAATTCTCAGCTACTTACTTTGAGAAAGTCTCTCTCTCTCTCTCTCTCTCTCTCTCCTTTAAGAGATAGGTTAACGACCGGATTATAGCACTGGGTCATGCACTCATGACACTAGGTGAATTCCTCAATAATGTTAGGTATTGAAAAAACGGTCTTCCTAATCCCCTAAAAGCACTTTCGTTTTTCAGTAAGTAAAAGGGATGAAGCTGCTGGCCTCATAACCTTTTTCTTGACCCCTGTAAGACGCTGGTACCTTAACCTACCTGTTGACTGGTGGGCGGCAGGTCTGAAATTCGAACAACCCCGGACCAAGTGTTCTACTAAGCCTTTTTCCCTTAGAGGCGGAGACACTAAACATTTCTGTTGCTAGACATATTCACTACTCACCCTGGATGTGACCCGCCACAGTCAGGGTAACCACCTAATTCAGTGCTTGGAACAAGGATGACCACATATTCTGTGGAAACGCATGACCTCTTTCTGTTACCCCTCTCTGGGATCGATTTCAGGACTCTAGTTGGGATGTCTGAGGAGACACTGGATATGAAGTGAATTTTCATTTGAATTTGACCATAGAGGGAGATTACTGTGAAATTCGATGCGTTGGTCCATAAACACTTGGCTTATGGGGCACTGATGAACGCCCTTACCTCCCCCGGCTCCCCCGCCCCAACTCTTCCAGGACCAAGCCTTGTGGCCCAAATTTCATTCATGCATTAGATTTTAGGATCATCTAGTATTCACTTTTATTTCCGTTTACCGTACAGAGGAAATGATTGTGAAATGTGCAGGGCGAGAGATTATATTCGAGGTAATATCCACTTTCCTCTCTGCAACATTTAGAATAATTCCATTCCGGTCATGAAAACCCAGTGAATATCGAGGTAATATCCCAGAGGTCATCGCAGTGATGAAAACAATAGGGGAATAGGAATTAAATCTGGGTCATTATTCGGTTTGAAAGATTTGTGATTTCATTTGGAATGATGTCGAAATCCACATAATGCCTTTTATGCTCTGACGAACTTCACAGGACCAGAAACGACTTCCTTTTTAATTTAGGATTTTATTAATATTACGTGGAGGATAGGAGTCAAAGAAATTAGATTCAGAAAACCACGATAGTCAGGAGGTATTGCGTTCAGTTACAGTAGCACGTCCACTTAATGGACACTTTGGAGTCGGACTTTCTGGTAAAGTAACAAAGTCTGGTAAGTACAAAAAGGACCTTATGTCATTTCTGCTCTTGGACTTTCTCTAGAGGTTTTACAGCCGACAGCTATTCCAGAGAGTTCTCAGCCAAACTACTTTGGGTTTCAGAGACAGTGCAAGCACGTTTTTTTTTCAATATTTCTGTAACGAACACTCGTATCAGAACGAGATTTTGCTATAGTGCATTACACCCAGTGCCGTAATTTATAAGGGTATCGTGAATCACTAATCGTAAAGAATAACGACACTTGTCCTTGTACCAAGAGACAAAAACTCCATTATCCAGAAATGGATACGAACACAGCAGTAAAAAGCTCCACCTACCCTCTTCCCCCACCTCCACCGCCACCCCTGTCCTTCTTCCTTCCTTCACCTTCCCTTCTCTCTCTCTCTGAAAGTTGCTTCAGTTTAAACTTATTTTCTATGATTTTCTATCTATCTATCTAATAATAGTTTACATTGGGGGTTATATCGAACGATTCACTCGCTTGTTACCTGCCTGTTGACTGGTATATTTATACACTGATCCACTTCTCTCTCTCTCTCTCTCTCTCTCTCTCTCTTTCTCTGTGGTAGTGGTGCCTAATGTAAATGTTATTAGAGTGAGAGATATCTGAATGTATGGTGGAACAGTAAAACGATAGACACTATGATTTATGGTAAAGCGACTTTTATACTTGTGGTTGGTTACCTTCTTCGTAATCTTCATGTGGACTCAGGGATCAGCAATATATATACCTACTATGAGATTCAGGGCCTCTGTAACACGGTTTTTTCGCAATAACTTTTTATCTATGCATTTCATAAATATAACGCTTATTCAGAATACATATTATATCAACACATAAATTTTGAATGTACTCTGCACTACGTAGGTTGAATAAATTTGGTACTTATAATGTAAAAGTGACCTTTTTTGAAGACGGGCCAACTTACTCAGAGAAAAGGTTTCGAACGCACTCATTACGTAACTTATGACATCATTTCTTCCCTCTTTCTCGATGGATGATTGGCTATACGTAACGAACGATGACATACAAATTTAAATACAAGCAAAGCAGTACACCTTTCTGAACTCTGGAACCTCTCCACTGATAATTGTCATAATGAACATACCAACAAAATATGTTAATAAATACAAAAACACTTCGATTATTAGTCTAACTCCCAAAATAAGTTTCCAAAGAAATTACAGTCTACTTTATAGGTCACAATCAGATTGACAAGATGTAGGGAATAGTTGGTAATTACCAAAAAAACATCGTAGACAAGCTTGATTTGATAACTGCTATATCCAATGTCAAGCAATTTTTATTTATTGGCTATCTACCTATTTACTGAAAAAAAAACTTGGCTTTTAAACCTTCACCAATAATTATCGTCAGAATGGTGACTTCATGAGGCTCCACCCACTTTCGCCTCGTTATAATTCAGGATAACACTGAAGGCTACCATGGGCATTGTTGGATTAGAAAATTTAACTTCTGGCTATAAAAACTAATTTCTCGAGTAGTTGTAAGAAGTGCTAAATGATCCTCAAGGATCCCAGCAGTTGGTCTAAACGTTTAATTCATGTATATTACTGCTTTACTGTTGCGGCACTACTGCTACAGTAGTATTACTACGCTAGCACTGACACCCCAACCACATCTATGTATCATTCCGCCATTCATAAAGTCTTTGGGTTTCAGAGCCGATGGAATTTCTGTCTGGTGGATGGCGGGGGGGGGAACATTTAGTCAAAAGGTGTTTGTTTACCTTGCTTACGTAATGAATGTTTTTCGACTCTTGGCTCGTAATCATTGGCCATGGCTTCGGCTAGATTATTTTTACTCTATAAAAATTAAAACTATCGGGTTTAGGTTATTGATAATGCTGACAAAATTTGTGTGTGGTTGTAAAATATACATATGTCAACTTTCAGCTACATCCGATGCTTTGACAAGGAGCAAAGTCCAAAAAACCGTGCTACAGAGACCCTGAATCTCATAGTAGTACTTGTATTACGAAGGTGAAGAAGATATGGCCACCACGGAACTTAACTGTCGGCATGGTTGCAGAAATTCGTTTGTCACGCAACTTTTCAACTTTTTAGTCATGAAAAAGTCGCCAATTGCCTTCAGATTGGTTTGAATAGGTAACTGGTTATAGTTACTTTGTGTGACAAATAAAAATTGAGCCTCTCTACCGGACGTTAATTAGAGTTAAACCCTTGATTATAGTGATGCACATATAACAGTCGCTTTACCATAAATCATAGTGTCTATTGTTTTACTGCTCCGCCATACATTCATATATCTCTCACTCTAATAACCATTTACAGGTAGTACCACTACCACAGAGAGAGAGAGAGAGAGAGAGAGAGAGAGAGAGAGAAAGAGAGAGAGAGAGATGAACGGATCAGTGCATAAATAAATCAGTCCACTGGCATCTAACAACCAACTGGATCGTTAGATATATACAACAATGTATATTATTAGATAAATAGATAGATAGAAAAATCATACAAAATAAGTTTAAACTGAAACAACTTTCAGAGAGAGAGAAGGGAAGGTGAGGGAGGGAATAAGGACGGGGGTGGCGGTGGAGGTGGGGGGAAAAGGTAGGCGGAGCTTTTTACTGTTGTGTTCGTATCCATTTCTGGCTAATGGAGTTTTTGCCTCTTGGTACAGGGACAAGTGTCTTTATTCTTTACAATTAGTGATTCACGATACCCTTATAAATTACGGCAATGGGTGTAATACACTAAAACAAAATCTCGCTCTAATACGAGTGTTCGTTACAGAATTATTGCCCAAAAACGTGCTTGAACTGCCTCTGAAACCTATAGTAAGTTACCTGAATTTTACACTTGACATTCGATTGGTAACAATTGCCGGATGGTCTTCTCTTTTATCAAAGTAAACTCTGTTAGTGAAGAAGTCTCTCTCTCTCTCTCTCTCTCTCTCTCTCTCTCTCTCTCTCTCAAAGATTATTATTTTGATTTGTCCGGAGTTAAAAAGGAATTATATAGCAGGTTGTAACCCAATTTACAAACCTAATTTGCTTTGACAATTTAACATATTATCGCCCCTCCATCATGGAAAACGGAGCAGTTAAGCTGAAACGACGGTTATAGAAGTTAAAATCCGAAATCCGTGTTTGGGTGAAATAGCTCCTGGAGACGCTTTCAAAGTGGTCTTAGCTATTCTATATCGAGATTTCTTGCCGAGGCCTCAGATTGTAATATTTTAAAATTAATGAGGGTATTTAATATTAAGGTTTATTGGTCAAGTCTCCAGGGAAACAGTGTTTGATATATTAAACCCTTGTTTTATAAAAGATAAAACGGTTTTAGGCGAAGGTCTGGTTAAGCAAAGCAGCCAAATCAGTAGTTTTCTTAACTGGTCAGAGTTGAATGTGACAGTCCTTAGTAGGCTTTCATGCAAACAGTTCGAATGTTGAAATTATGCAGGTCATTAGTTTATTTGTCAAGAACATAATTACACATTTGTTGTTCGAAAGTTAAGAATATTCGAGTCATCAGTTCCATTTATATGTCTGGAACATAATTACACATCTAGTATTAAAGCTGTTCTTATTACGAACAATATTAAAAATGTTTACAGTAGGCTTAGCTGGTCATAACCTTGCTTATAACAGTGTGTTCCCTTGTTCGTTAATCTTGAGAACTTTTGACTAAGAAATTCCAGTGAGGAGGAGGAGGAGGAGGAGGAGGAGGAGGGGAGGAGGAGGAGGAGGAGGAGGAGGAGGAGGAGGAGGAGGAGGAGGAGGAGGAGGAGGAGGAGGAGGAGGAGGAGGAGGTGGTGGTGGTGTCTATGTTATGTTGCTTTCCTTACTTTAGCTCAAGAAGGAAGTCAGACGTTCAATACAGTCCAGAGAAAACGGATTCGAAAGAAAATCAAGAAAAATCAACACAGAAGAACTTGAAAAAACTTGTGGTCTTCAAAACAGGATGTAAAAGACATTTCAGCAACAACAAACATAATCCCAGTGACCTCACAGTTAAAAGCATGGGGTTGGGGGGCCGCCCTTACAAAAATTTATCCCTACCTGGGAATAGACGTGTTGTAGCTGGTCAAGGCATCCAGCTCTCTCTCTCTCTCTCTCATCCTCTCTCTCTCTCTCTCTCTCTCTCACTTCTTAATGGTTTCTCGCTCAAGCAAGGGAAGAAGGAAATAGAAAAAAATAAGTAAGGGAAAGCGAAATAATCCGGAACGGATTGGGGAGAGAATGAACTGAGATCACTCGAATGAAGCAATAAATTATGATGAGTAGGACTTTGGTGTATTCTCGACGCCAGAGAGAGAAATGGTTCTTCACTGTACTTTTACCATTATTCAAAATTCCCTCATTAATCTCAAGGTATTTTTTCATCCGTAGCATTTTCTTCAATTTCAAAATCTGATACGTAAAATCCTTCATTAGTCTCGAGGTATATTTTCATCCACATTATTGACCTCAGTCATTCAGTCTATATCAACAACTCACCTCAAGTTAGCTTTCAACAGCATTTTAACTTGAACAGATTTATTTTGGGGTAAAGGTCAGGTCCCCAAATTAGATTTAGGACCCGAATATTTATGAATGGAAAGATGCCTCGATGTTTTCCCTCCATTCGTGTCTTCCTCCTCCTCCTCTTCTTTTTCTTCTTCTTTTTTTTCTTCTTTTTCTTCTTCTTCTCATTTGTATGTGATACTCTTGGGCTGAAACTTTATGTTCAGTCTTCGTCAAAACATGAGTTGTTTCCCTTTTGATTTTTGAGGCTTTTCTGAGGTTTCGTTCTTCATTTTTTCTGTACGAGTTTGCCAAGTGCTTTCCGCGTTCTTCTCCGAGTTACGAGATCCTTTCTAAAGAAACATTACATCTTAATATTATCTTATAAAGTTTCAGAATCACGCTAAATTTACTTAGGTAAATGTTATCCAGTAAAAATGTAACATAAACGAACGTAATGTATAGATATATATTAATTTTCAACCGAGACTTCACCTCGTGAGAAGGGACCTCTTCAAATGGAGCAAACTTACGAACATACATTCCCATGTGTGCGTTTGTGGTTGTTTGTGACGCAGCAAAGGACACAAACATACTTTGGCGATATGCGAAATGTAGTTTATACAGCCTCGCCGGCCAGCAGTTGCAAACATTGACATAACACTCGGGTCGGGGGAGGAGACGTTTGCATAGGAATGCCGAATTGTGTCGAACGAGAGTGGGCCTTTGGCGGCTTCACTTTAGGGTGTTTTGGCAAAATGCTGAGTATCTGGAGAACTGAAGAGCAGTGTGTTTATTGTTTCGAGAACTGGAGGATCGTGTTCATTGTTTTGACCTCTGGAGAACACCATGTTCATTGTTCCGGCATCTGGACAACAGCGTTCGTTGTTTCGATAAATGAAGAATATTTTGTTCATTGTTCCTAGAACACCGTGTTCATTATCGATCTAACTGCTGCCGTGCCAGCAAGGTTGGTTTTACCGTTAAGTGGGAAGTAGCTAAGGGTTGGCGTTATTCTTTAAGTTTTTTTCTTTTCTTTTTTTTAACTAATTTGGACCCTTTGATCTCTGTGATCTTAGCCTAAAAGCTATAGACCAATTGCCCACTTGGCTACGATGGCGAGGGAATGGTTTATTCCACCTCCCATAAATGTACCCGAATCTGACAGGTATCGGATGACTGTGGAATAACAGTCTCTCCCTTCAGAGGATGTCTGCAGTTGCAACATCAGAAGTTCCAGCGAAGATGCAGTGCATGGCTTCCCTGAAGCAATTCTCATTGTATTTTAATAACTTACATTTTTATATATTTGTTAATTTTTGTTTCTTTCCTAATAAATACTCTCTGCGAAACTTTAAACAGAGCGCTAATTCTTCTTCAGAAAGTCTTCCAGACATTTTGTAAATTCTCAAAGTCAAATATAACAAGTTTTTTTCTCTTCAAACTTTGCAGCTAGAATGTTTAATTAAACATCTCGACGGTTTCAGAAAACTTGCGTTCCCCCCACTCTCTCTCTTTTCTCTCTCTCTCTCTCTCTCTCTCTCTCTCTCTCTCTCTCTCTCTTCAACAGATTCATCCCCTTTTTATTTCCCAAGAATAAACAAAGAGGCAGTAGCACAAAAACCTTCCTGAAAATAAATACATAAATGAAACCTCACAGTTTGGAAAGAAAAAGAAAAAGAAATTATTTGCCGTCGAACAAGACGCGGTTCAAGAATGGGAGAAAAAATCTGTTGCTGGGAAATTTTGAACTTTAGTGAAGTGAGGACCGACACGAGATGAAAATCCGAATAAAAATAAGAAAAAGTGACGTGACAGAGAATGATGAAGTTGGAAGGCAAGGGACCGTCACCTTTCCCCATCCCCCCTCCCCACCCCCCCCCCCCCACCCCCTTCCCCTAAAATCTAAATTTTCTGTGTGTAAAGACTGCTTCTTTGAGAAAAATTATAATGTTAGGAAAATATAGTATATCAAACTTAATTCAGATGGCATCCCTTATCAACAGTGGCACTTTCGCCTTAGCGGGTTAATACCGTCAGTGCACCTCGCTTGATGCGCTGTAGGCATGAATAATTGTCCTTTGCAGCGTCCTTCCGGCCCCTCGCTGCTCCCACTCTTTAGCCTTATACCTGACCTCCATCCCCCTAGTGCTCTTCAGTATTGCTGTCCAACCACCCTAACTCCCTCTTGTCACTCTTAATAAGCGCTGAATGGTTGGAAGTACCCCAGTGCTGGGCCTTATGGCTGAATTTTCGTAGATCAAATCAACAGTGGGACGCAGATACACTTGTTTGTCGTGGAAAATAATTTGCACTTTTCTATTGGGACCTTCACTGGTTGAGTTGATGCACAAGATTCAGGCTGTCAAGCCAAGCACTGGGGTCCTGTCAGGTATTGAGCGCTTGTAACGGTGAAAATCTGGAGTTGGAGTGGTTGGACAGCAAGATAAAGGGATCCAGGAGATACAGAAGATGAAGGACAAGGGTTTAAAGGTGGAACTGGGAGGAAACCCAGCAGATGCACTAATTAGTAACAGTTAGAAAGGTTGGAGAGCAAAATTGAAGAAAGGGAGAAAGAACGGAGATAAAGTAAAAGGCGAAACAGTGGGTGCAATTAGGGGCTGAAGGGATATTCCAAAAATCCTTCAGTAATGCCTACAGTGAGCCACATGAGATGCACTGACAGCATTACCCCCAACAGGGACCTTCAGTGATGCGCACACAATGAGATAATCCTACGACATAAAAATTAGTTGTAATTACACACTTGTGATTCTGTAGGGAAAACGACCTTCGTCTCTTTGGGACGCATGCTAAAATACGTTATATTTTATTAGAAATAATTTCCTGTATTGTTTAACGTGCACATTATTTACTCTTTTACATTTTCATTCTAATAAATAAATCATGAATATTTTATCCTAAAATTCCTTTTTCAGACCTTTTCAGGCCTTTTCAGGCTTTTTCAAAGGGATTTCTTAGCCCCCAACAAGAACAATATCAACAACAAGAACATCAACAACAACAACAAAGTAGTTTGTAGGCTTACTCCCCGAGTAAGCGAAAACAAATGGAGGTTGTTTCTGTCACGAAGGATCACTGAGAGGAAACAGACTTCAGTGGAACGAATGACTTGTCTGTCTCCAGCCATCGATCAGAAAATCGAAGGAAATCGCTTTGATCATAAATCTAAGAGATCTATAAAGTTTGAGTCATTTGTTTACCTGACAATTAAGGGTTGACAACTGGAACGAGATATATATAGGTGTATTGTAATGTATAGGGACTATGCTATAGAAGTAAAATGGTAACAATAAACAATTGGGATGATTGAAAGAGAAAGATAAACATCTACTACAAGCTTCACAGGATAATTCAGGGACGGTCACGTACTTGCAGTCACAATGTCAAGTTAATGTTACAGAGATGCTTCTCGGTTTTGAGTGGAGTCCGTTGGGAAGGGAAACCAAATATTCACGTCAACTCTTGATGTAAAGAAAACTTTCAAGGTGAAGAAAAAAAAAAGGAAAGGAAACTTTCCCTAGAGGAAAGAGGAAATTAGACTGGACTCATGTTTTATCAGGAATCACTTAGATATAATTCGTTTAAAAATGAAACTCGGCAAATAGCAAACGCCCCCCTTTCCTCCTTTCCTTTAACCTTTCCAACCCCCGCCCCCTCCCCCTCCCTCCATAACACCACCATCTACCTTTAGCAGAACCTCTTCACCTCCATAAAGAGAGTAAAAGTACTCTGCCTGTTTATATATGTAGCTTCAACTAAGAGAAAGAGAGAGAGAGAGAGAGAGAGAGAGAGAGAGAGATTCTGATTCTATCTTGCATGTTTATCCCTCACATTTTTACCGTATCAGTGGAGATGTCATAAAATTTACCCTCGTTATGCCTTTCACAGTTTTCATGTTCTCCTGTGTAACCCTGATGATGTCATACATAACCCCTGTCATGTGATACGTCTGCATAAGAGAGGGGACCGAGATGTCGAAAGCGCTTCTATAGACGGAGAAGGCAATGCGGAATTAGTGTTTGTGTCCACTAAAAGAAAAAAAAATATGAATAAGTAAATAGATAAAATGGCTGGCCTAATCCTTAACGGTGTCAGAGACAAAAATATAATAAGTCTTAAACTGAAGAGTCTGCTTCGGTGTTCATAAAAGAAGTTTCAGCATTTCCATATATGATTTTCAGACATGAGCTTACTTGAATTAACATAAATTGAATTAACATAAATAACTTTCAAAAGAGATCTCTAAATAATAAGTGATACATTGCAATGTTTAACACCACATACAAAGAAGCTCATATACTATATAGTACACACATATACATACGCATTCATGGAAAGAAAGGACCAATTAACCGAGATCCTTTGAAAGTTTCCTCTGATTATTCCCACCCTCCAGTCCTCTCCTTTACGGAATCCGAAGGGATGCTCTAAACGCCCTTTACTAATGCTTACAGTAAACCACGTGAGGTGCTCTAACGGCACTGACCCCCATACGGGAACAAAGTGGCTAGATCTTAAATGAAGTTCATTTTCTCTTAGGATGTTTGAACTATTTTCAAAGAATTGTTTTCTGTTTGTTTATTTTGTTGCTTTCCGAGTCATGGTGCACTTTAGGGTCTCATACTTTTTTTTTTAATTTTATATTTAATAATTTATCTATATATATATTAGATATATATATATATATATATATATATATATATGTATCATATATATATATATATATATATATAGATATATATATATAATATTATAATATACATATATATATATATATATATATATATAGATATATATATATATATATATATATATATATATACTATATATATATATAGTATATATATATTATATAGATATATACTATATATATATATATATATATATATATATATATATATTCAGATATTCCTATTAAAGTGAGATAATTTTGCACGATTCTACATCGCGGAAGTACAGTCAGTTTCTTGAAACTAATAGCTCATAAAGTTATAAGAGAGAGAGGAGAGAGAGAGAGGGAGTCACATTCACCATTCCTGTCCCGAAAAAGAGAGTCTACAATATCAAAATCATGAATATTTCAGTAGAATCTGTATTGAAGGTATTCTTTCCTCCAATAATTACCTGAAGAAAAGTTTATCTTATGCGTATATTTTGGCTTTATTAGGTGGCTTCAGATCCGTGGTGTATCATAAATCTGGAGTCAGGGGAGCCTTTCCTCTGGACACCTCTTTCCCTTCCCTTGTCAGGTAACTACTCTTGATTATTTATGGCCTTCTCTCTCTCCCGTTTCCTGTCTCCACTTGTTTTTATCTCCTAATAAGAGCGAGAACCTTTTCCATCATCTAGGACATATCTCTTCTGTAAAGGGGTCTGTAGCTTTTAATGTTTGTCGTCTTGATGAGGTATGTGAGTCTTCCACTTTTACTGTTTTGGTTTCTATATTTTTGATTAGGTCAGGTCTCATTGTAGCCCATGAACCCATTGCTTCTGATTCGTAAGGTTCTTTGTCTTTAACTCTTTAGGTGTTTTGGATAAGAGTGAATGTGTATGGAATTTTGTTTACACTGAATTAGTGAAAACATTCCCTCTCTCTCTCTCTCTCTCTCTCTCTCTCTCTCTCTCTCTCTCTCTCTCTCTCTCTCTCTCTCTCTCTACGTCATTTGTGATTATGTAACACTTAAATATTTTCTTTCCAACATGCATATCTCGTATTTTTCATTCACATTTGTTACTCCATTTATTGATTGGACTGACGACTTAGTCAAATGTTCCCTTCATCTTGGGAATTGAATATATAAAGGATTTTATTATCTCCTCCCGTCTCTGCTGACGGACTTAATCCCTCTCGCTTATGAAGTCGTCTGCTCTCTCTCTCTCTCTCTCTCTCTCTCTCTCTCCTCTCTCTCTCTCTCAGGTAATAGCAAAGGAATAGTAGGTATTCGAAAATATCCGCTTGCATTGAATCTTAAACTTGAGGCAAACTAAGCTAATGCACTGTTCTCTTTGTGGTCCTAAATCTGCAGGTACCAATTTTCAGAGAGATCAAGAACTTATAATTAGCAAACAAATATTTTTCATGAATTTAATTCCATTACACGTCTTTGTAAATATCGTGGGCATTGTGACTTTTTATATCTGTTTTTATAAATCTTATGTAGGTAGAAAACACGAAAGAACATCACTACTAATTAAATGTTATGCTGTGCAGACTCATAAATGCATGAAATCCCTAAGCACAAGGCAGTAAGAGCATAATGAAGAGTGTAATTAAAACTGACAGACTGATCAAGATGTTTACCTCCACTTATTATGTAAATAAGAGCAAGTTTTCAGTCCAATATCTGGGTTGAACTAGCATTACATATCCTTTAACAAAGCGAGAGAGAGAGAGAGAGAGAGAGAGAGAGAGAGACTTGGTTGTCATGGGACGTTTGTTTCGTCAAGTATCCCACGTAACCAAACAAAAAAACAAAAACCGGAAGTGCCCCCTTCACCTGTAGGCCGTTCTGAGGAGACAGTTGGTCCCCCAACCTCCCCTCCCTCCCCAGTGCCTCCGGTGGAAGATAGACCTCCGGTGATGATTACCAGCCCTTGTGATCCTCCCACCCTATCTCTCCCCGCCAACCTCCCATCGTAGATGCAGATGAGAGTGATCTTGAGGGGTCTAGCGGCTGGCAGATACAAACAAGTAGAAAGAAGAGAAGATCCTCTCGTTTGGCCGCTAGACCGGAGCCCAACATTCGAGTTGCACCTCGCCCGACACATGAGAAGAGATGTCACGTAGCAATTCATAATCTGCGCTCATCGGTGACGCTAGACGCCATAGTGGAGAGAGTCAAGTTTCTCACTGGCTCTGACCCACTTATCTCTCACGAACTCCCATGTAGAAATAAACATAAAGTGGCTTACAGGATTACCTGCCTATTCAACACCTCGACGTTCTTAAAGGCGAGAATTTCGGTCCTAATATATTAGTTTCAAGATATAACCTAATCCGGGACCAACCACCCCCAGGGGAACTTACTGTCACTCCAACCAGGGTCATTTCCACCGCAAGTGCCAGCCAACCGCCCACGGCGAGTGACTGCCCACTCCCCCTGGATAACCCCCCATCCGCCCAAATGATCAGCGCATTCATCTCCCATACATTAAACATAATCTCTTGGAATATTTTTGGCCTCAAGCGGAACATTCCTCTCCTAAACATGCTCTGCAAAAAATTTCAACAGCATCATTGCATTGCAAGAAACGCTCCTCTGGCCTCATGACTTGCCATCTGCGATTCAATTCATGAAGACTTCAGAACCTTCTCGACTTCATCGATGCAAGTTACAGATCAAAATCATAGCCGGTCGTCCGAAAGGGGACTTTCTTTCCTGTGGCACAAATCGTTAGACAATACGATAAAGGTGATGACCTACAGGAGTGACAGATTGCTGGGGCTTCAAGTGACAATAGGGAACTCTAAAATCCTAATTATCAATGTTTATATGCCATGGGAAATAACAATAATTTTGATCATTACTGCATGATCCTAGGGAAGTTACACAGTATTATTCATGATTCTCCAGCTGATCATATTTGTATAATAGGGGACCTTAATTCTCACCCCACAAAACAATTTTATAATGAACTTACTCGCTTCTGTCAAAATCATGCTCTCCAATTAGCGGTGTTATGCTCCCTCCCTCCCTCCTCTTATTCATATGTACATAATAGAGCGGACGCTATTACAACTTCCTGGCTGGACCACTGCATCACATCCCCACAACTTCATGATTCTATTATGACCTGCAATATTCGCTATGATCTTGCAACGGGCTACGATCACTCCCATTACAGGTGTCATTCAGTACCCCATCCCTCCCTACCGTGAACCCCCTAACTGATCGCCCACCAGCGGTAAACTGGGATTTTAAAAACCAAGAGAAAACCAGATACTTTAGAGCGACCACGGAAACCAGGTTGCGGTCAATAGTTCAACCGGCAGAAACGCCTTACTTTGTACTAACACAAATTGTAGAAATGACCACCACAAGAGGGATCTGAATGAATTCTATTCGAACATAATCTCCGCTTTGCTTGCTTCGGGCAGGACTGCCTACAGATTTCGTCAAGGTAATTCTAGTAATATTCCTGGATGGAATGACTTGGTTAAAGATCTGTATACATACTCACGAGAAATGTTTTTACTGTGGAGGCAAAATGGTAGCCCCAGGGAGGGCACACTGCATTGCTAATGAGACAGGCGAGAGCGCCAGTTCAAACTTGCTCTTAAGCACTGCAGGTTATATGAAAAAACAACTAAGAGCCGATGCAATGTCTAGAAACTTAGAATCTGGTGATTATCCTCGTCTTTGGAAAGATATCCAGTCTTTAAATCCCAAAACTAAAAAGCTATCACAGAGAGTAGGGGAAGCAGTCGGAGACGAAGCTATTGCAAGTATGTGGGGCGATCACTTCAACAATATCCTGAATTGCATAAATGATCAAGATTCCCGAAGGGATGTAGATAACCTCCTTACTGACAACATTCAATTTCATTTTGCCAACCGTTTTACGCCAGGTAACATCAGCGATGCCATAAACAGCCTACCTAATAATAAATCGCCCGGCTGTGATGGTCTTCCTGCAGAGGCCTTCAAACTCTGCCATCCGATAATATATTTTTGCTAGCTGCCCTATTCAATGCGTGCATAATTCACCGGTTTTCTTCCAGACTCCCTACTCTTAGTTCAATTGATACCCATTAATCAAAAACAAAGCTAAAGGATGCAGCTGACCCTGGCAACTACCGGCCGATTGCAATCACAACGATCGCATCGAAGATACTTGAGTCTGTTCTTCTGGTGAGACTTCTCCCCTCTCTACATACCACTGACAACCAGTTCGGGTTTAAAGCAAACACTCAACGACACCTGCATCTACATACTGAAAGAATTGCTGAACTACTACCTATCATCAGCCTCTCCTGTTTTCCTTTGTTTTGTAGATGTGAGAAAAGCATTTGACAGAGTAAACTACCTGAAGCTTTTTCCTGAAGCTGCATAAAAGGGGCACACCCCTATATCTAATTGGTATTTTACATTGCTGGTTCTCCACACAGCAATTCTGTGTCAAATGGGGAAACGTATTATCTTACACCTTCGGCTCCCTAAGCGGGCTCCGGCAAGGGGGCATTCTCTCTCCATACCTGTTTATACGTACACAGATGCCTTGAACGTCAAACTGAACTCGCTCCCAATCGGATGCACTGTCAATGAAACAACTATAAACAACCTCTGTTACGCCGACGATTATGGTTCTGATTTCCCCATCAGTGCAAGGTCTCCACGACTCGTCGACACTTTCCGCCAATATGCAGAGGAATTTGATATAATCTACAACGAAACCAAGACCCAGTGCATGTCGCTGTCCCAAGATCGCTTTTAAGCATATTGCAGAACCACAAATTTTTCCTCGGAAACCATCGGCTGGAATTTGTGCGTGAATTTCCGTATTTGGGTCACATTATTACCGACGACCTAAAAGATACGGCAGACATCGAACAGAGGCGTCCTAAACTATGTGCAACTGGCAACATGATTGCAAGGAGGTTTGCCTTCTGTCACCGAGACGTGAAACTGCTGCTCTTCCGCTCGTACTGCTACAGTATCTATGGGTGTTCCCTCTGGACGAATATACCCGAGAGACCATGAGGACGTATCACTGTTGTGCACAATGACATTCTGAGATGCCTCACAAACACTCCACGCTACCACTCCGCCACACAGATGTTCTTAGAAAACCACCTGGACAATTTAAAAATCATTGTAAGGCGAACAATGTCCAGCCTGGTAACCCGAGTGAGAAACAGCGGCAACTCGCTCATACAAAGCATCCTAAGGAGTGAAGCAAGAAGAAGATCTAAATTGTGGGAAAGATGGGGAAATGAGGCCTTTGTCCCCTAAAGGACTTAATCTCTGT
>NC_087214.1:20165171-20192589 GCF_015104395.2 Macrobrachium nipponense | reverse complement strand
ACAGAGATTAAGTCCTTTAGGGGACAAAGGCCTCATTTCCCCATCTTTCCCACAATTTAGATCTTCTTCGTGCTTCACTCCTTAGGATGCTTTGTATGAGCGAGTTGCCGCTGTTTCTCACTCGGGTTACCATGGCTGGACATTTTGGTTCGCCTTACAATGATTTTTAAATTGTCCAGGTGGTTTTCTAAGAACATCTGTGTGGCGGCAGTGGTAGCGTGGAGTGTTTGTGAGGCGTCTCAGAATTGTCATTGTGCACAAACAGTGATACGTCTCATGGTCTCTCGGGTATAGTTCGTCCAGAGGGAACACCCATAGATACTGAGCAAAAAAAACAGTACGAGCGGAAGAGCAGCAGTTTCACGTCTCGGTGACAGAAGGCAAAACCTCCTTGCAATCATGTTTGCCAGTTGCACATAGTTTACGACGCCTCTGTTCGATGTCTGCCGTATCTTTTAGGTCGTCGGTAATATGTGACCCAAATACGGAAATTCACGCACAAATTCCAGCCGATGGTTTCCGAGGAAAATTTGTGGTTCTGCAATATGCTTAAGCGATCTTGGGAGCAGCGACATGCACTGGGTCTTGGTTTCGTTGTAGATTATATCAAATTCCTCTGCATATTGGCGGCAAGTGTCGATGAGTCGTTGGAGACCTTGCACTGATGGGGAAATCAGAACCATATCGTCGGCGTAACAGAGGTTGTTTATAGTTGTTTCATTGACAGTGCATCCGATTGGGAGCGAGTTCAGTTTGACGTTCAAGGCATCTGGTGTACGTATTAAACAGGTATGGAGAGAGAATGCCCCCTTGCCGGAGCCCGCTTAGGGAGCCGAAGGTGTAAGATAATACGTTTCCCCATTTGACACAGAATTGCTGTGTGGAGAACCAGCAATGTAAAATACCAATTAGATATAGGGGTGTGCCCCTTTTATGCAGCTTCAGGAAGAGCTTCAGGTAGTTTACTCTGTCAAATGCTTTTCTCACATCTACAAAACAAAGGAAAAACAGGAGAGGCTGATGATAGGTAGTAGTTCAGCAATTATTCAGTATGTAGATGCAGGTGTCGGTGAGTGGTTTGCTTTAAACCCGAACTGGTTGTCAGTGGTGTGTAGAAAGGGGAGAAGTCTCACCAGAAGAACAGACTCAAGTATCTTCGATGCGATCGTTGTGATTGCAATCGGCCGGTAGTTGCCAGGGGTCAGCTGCATCCTTTAGCTTGCTTTTTGTTAAATTTTTGTTAATGGTATCAATTGAACTAAGAGTAGGGAGTCTGGAAGAAACCGGTGAATTATGCACGCATTGAATAGGGCAGCTAGCAAAATAAAAATATCGGATGGCAGAGTTTGAAGGCCTCTGCAGGAAGACCATCACAGCCGGGCGATTTATTATTAGGTAGGCTGTTTTATGGCACGCTGATGTTACCTGGCGTAAAACGGTTGGCAAAATGAAATTGAATGTTGTCAGTAAGGAGGTTATCTAATCCCTTCGGGAATCTTGATCATTTATGCAATTCAGGATATTGTTGAAGTGATCGCCCCACATACTTGCTATATCTTCGTCTCCGACTGCTTCCCCTACTCTCTGTGATAGCTTTTTAGTTTTGGGATTTAAGGACTGGATATCTTTCCAAAGACGAGGATAATCACCAGATTCTAAGTTTCTAGACATTGCATCGGCTCTTAGTGTTTTTCATATAACTGCAGTGCTTAAGAGCAAGTTTGAACTGCGCTCTCGCCTGTCTCATTAGCAATGCAGTGTGCCCTTCCCTGGGGCTACCATTTTGCCTCCACAGTAAAAAAAAAATTCAAGGCAATTGGCGACTTTTTCATGACTAAAAAGTTGAAAAGTTGCGTGACAAACGAATTTCTGCAACCATGCCGACAGTTAAGTTCCGTGGTGGCCATATCTTCTTCACCTTCGTAATACAAGTACCCTACTATGAGATTCAGGGTCTCTGTAGCACGGTTTTTTGGACTTTGCTCCTTGTCAAAGCATCGGATTGTAGCTGAAAGTTGACATATGTATATTTTACAACCACACATTTTGTCAGCATTATCAATAACTAAACCGATAGTTTTAATTTTTATAGAGTAAAAATGATCTAGCCGAAGCCATGGCCAATGATTACAAGCCAAGAGTCGAAAAACATTCATTACGTAAGCAAGGTAAACAAACACCTTTTGACTAAATGTTGCCCCGCCCATCCACCAGACAGAAATTCCATCGGCTCTGAAACCCAAAGACTTTATGAATGGCGGAATGATACATAGATGTGGTTGGGGTGTCAGTGCTAGCGTAGTAATACTACTGTAGCAGTAGTGCCGCAACAGTAAAGCAGTAATATACATGAATTAAACTTTGGCCCTTTTTTTTTTCTGTTCTGAGCAACTGCTGATCCTTGAGGATCATTTAGCACTTCTTACAACTACTCGAGAAAAATTTAGTTTTTATAGCCAGAAGTTTAAAATTTTTATCCTAACCAACAATGCCCATGGTAGCCTTCAGTGTTATCCTGAATTATAACGAGGCGAAAGTGGGTGGAGCCTCATGAAGTCACCATTCTGACGATAATTATTGGTGAAGGTTTAAAGCCAATTTTTTTTCAGTAAATAGGTAGATAGCCAATAAATAAAAATTGCTTGACATTGGATATAGCAGTTATCAAATCAAGCTTGTCTACTATGTTTTTGGTAATTACCAACTATTCCCTACATCTTGTCAATCTGATTGTGACCTATAAAGTAGACTGTAATTTCTTTGGAAACTTATTTTGGGAGTTAGACTAATAATCGAAGTGTTTTTGTATTTATTAACATATTTTGTTGGTATGTTCATTATGACAATTATCAGTGGAGAGGTTCCAGAGTTCAGAAAGGTGTACTGCTTTGCTTGTATTTAAATTTGTATGTCATCGTTCGTTACGTATAGCCAATCATCCATCGAGAAAGAGGGAATAAATGATGTCATAAGTTACGTAACGAATGCGTTCGAAACCTTTTCTCTGAGTAAGTTGGCCCGTCTTCAAAAAAGGTCACTTTTACATTATAAGTACCAAATTTATTCAACCTACGTAGTGCAGAGTACATTCAAAATTTATGTGTTGATATAATATGTATTCTGAATAAGCGTTATATTTTATGAAATGTATAGATAAAAAGTTAGTGCGAAAAAGCCGTGTTACAGAGGCCCTGAATCTCATAGTAGGTATATATATTGCTGATCCCCTGAGTCCACATGAAGATTACGAAGAAGGTAAACCAACCACAAGTATAAAGTCGCTTTACCATAAATCATAGTGTCTATCGTTTTACTGTTCCACCATATTCAGATATCTCTCACTCTAATAACTTTACATTAGGCACACTACCACAGAGAGAGAGAGAGAGAGAGAGAGAGAGAGAGAGAGAAGGGATCAGTTGTATAAATATACCAGTCAACAGGCAGGTAACAAGCGAGTGAATCGTTCGATATAACCCCCAATGTAAACTATTATTAGATAGATAGATAGAAAATCATAGAAAATAAGTTTAAACTGAAGCAACTTTCAGAGAGAGAGAGAAGGGAAGGTGAAGGAAGGAAGAAGGACAGGGGTGGCGGTGGAGGTGGGGGAAGAGGGTAGGTGGAGCTTTTTACTGCTGTGTTCGTATCCATTTCTGGATAATGGAGTTTTTGTCTCTTGGTACAAGGACAAGTGTCGTTATTCTTTACGATTAGTGATTCACGATACCCTTATAAATTACGGCACTGGGTGTAATGCACTATTAGCAAAATCTCGTTCTGATACGTAGTGTTCGTTACAGAAATATTGAAAAAAAAACGTGCTTGCACTGTCTCTGAAACCCAAAGTAGTTTGGCTGAGAACTCTCTGGAATAGCTGTCGGCTGTAAAACCTCTAGAGAAAGTCCAAGAGCAGGAAATGACATAAGGTCCTTTTGTACTTACCAGACTTTGTTACTTTACCAGAAGTCCGACTCCAAAGTGTCCATTAAGTGGACGTGCTACTGTAACTGAACGCAATACCTCCTGACTATCGTGGTTTTCTGAATCTAATTTCTTTGACTCCTATCCTCCACGTAATATTAATAAAATCCTAAATTAAAAAGGAAGTCGTTTCTGGTCCTGTGAAGTTCGTCAGAGCATAAAAGGCATTATGTGGATTTCGACATCATTCCAAAATGAAATCACAAATCTTTCAACCGAATAATGACCCCAGATTTAATTCCTATTCCCCCTATTGTTTTCATCACTGCGATGACCTCTGTGGATATTACCTCGATATTCACTGGGTTTTCATGACCGGAATGGATATTATCTAAATGTTGCAGAGAGGAAAGTGGATATTACCTCGATATAATCTCTCGCCCTGCACATTTCACAATCATTTCCTCTGTACGGTAAACGGAAATAAAAGTGAATACTAGATGATCCTAAAATCTAATGCATGAATGAAATTTGGAAGAGTTGGGGCGGGGGAGGCGGGGGAGGTAAGGGCGTTCATCAGTGCCCCATAAGCAAAGGTGTTATGGACCAACGCATCAAATTTCACAGTAATCTCCGTCTATGGTCAAATTCAAATAAAAATTCACTTCATATCCAGTGTCTCCTCAGACATCCCAACTAGAGTCCTGAAATCGATCCAGAGAGGGTAACAGAAAGAGGGTCATGGCGTTTCACAGAATATGTGGTCATTCTTGTTCAAGTTTCCAACACTGAATTAGGTGGTTACCTGACTGTGGCGGGTCACATCCAGGGTGAGTAGTGAATATGTCTAGCAACAGGAAATGTTTAGTGTCCTCCCGCCTCTAAGGGAAAAAAGGCTTAGTAGAACACTTGGTCCGGGGTTGTTCGATTCAGACCTGCCGCCCACCAGTCAACAGGTTAGGTTAAGGTACCAGCGTCTACAGGGGTCAAGAAAAGGTTATGAGGCCAGCAGCTTCATCCCTTTTACTTACTGAAAAACGAAAGTGCTTTTAGGGGATTAGGAAGACCTTTTTTTCAATACCTAACATTATTGAGGAATTCACCTAGTGTCATGAGTGCATGACCCAGTGCTATAATCCGGTCGTTAACCTATCTCTAAAGGAGAGAGATAGAGAGAGAGAGAGAGACTTTCTCAAAGTAAGTAGCTGAGAATTCAGCTCGTGGAGAATGAAAAGGCAATGACTGAAGCAACACAAGTTGCAAGGCTGCACTGTCACAGAAACAGGTTCTTGAGGAGAGCAAAATGGCCGAACCACAAACTCCCTCTTTCCTCCAGATGAAATCTCAGGCTCCCACTTCCCTTGACACAGCATCCGGGAAATACTTGGAATGCCTCTCCCTTATTTGTCAAACAAAATACTCTTTCAAGTTGATAGCTCTCAGTACAACATGTCATAAACATGTTGGGAACTTCTCGTCCACACATCACAAACATGTTGAATACAAGTCGACGACTTATTGGTACACCTAACCTTTTCTGCATATGAGATATCCAAATTGACTAAAAATTCTGCTTCTACTAATGGTTGCTGACTTATCTTTAGAGGATATTTCAACATAGTGAGGGCGCATTTTTCAGACGCATTTTCAAGGTACAGACTTCACTGAACACAGAAGGAAACAAAAGGAAGCCTACTTCCTTTTACCCTTAACCTTATATCACAGAAAATAGAAGATGAGCTAAAATAATAAAAGCTTTTGGGAAATCAACTGTCCAGCAACAATGTCTGTTGTTGGACAGTTGACCTTCCACCAGTTTTTATTAAATTTTTCGTCTCATGTTTTCCAGAGCGTAAAGTTAGCCTAAGGTATCTGGACACCTTCCTACAAGATCTTGTTCCAGAAGTATTTCAACACAAATTCAACAAAAAGAGAAAACATGTACTATGTCCTAATGTTCATTTGGGACATTAATCTCTTATAATAACCAAATAAAAATTTTCAATACAATAATTTAAAATGTCAAAATGAATGCACATCATTGGAATATAAGTGTTAACCTGCTATTTAATAAAGAAATCAAACACACACACACACACACACACACACACACAAAAGAGAGAGAGAGAGAGAGAGAGAGATGAGAGACGAGAGAGAGAGAGTGAGAGAGAGAGAGAGAGAGGCAAAAACTCATTAAGAGAATGAAAACCCTTAACCTTGTAGAAGCCTTGAAGTGAACAAACAGATTTACTCAGAGCAAAAATTAATACAACCTTCAGTTTTAACTTCTCGAGTAAAATAATAAAATCAGAATCAATAATTTACAAAAAGTGATAAAAATAAACCAGAAAACGGATATTCCAAGAGACAGACGACACACACAAAGCAACAATAGACAAGGCAAAGGTCCTGACAAATAACAAAGATCGAGGCTAATTACAAGAACTTAAGCAACAAAGGAAAAAATCTTCCTTAAATAACAACGAGAAAAAACATTTCCAGTTACAAAGGAAACACAACTCGAAAGGAAAGGCCCAGATAAGGTTACCTAAAGGAGAACTGGAGAGTAACACTCGAGAGGAAGACGGAAGGGAGGATTTCCAAAAGACGACGACAGAAGTAGAAGAGGAACAAGACCCTCAAAGGAAACACGAGAGTGAGGGGGACAGAGGTGATCACTTAACAATTGGGAGGTGGAAGTCAATAAATGAAAACTGGTATCGTGAGGAGAAACGAAACTGAAATTGGAGTGAAACTGATACAGAAATCTGAATCTCTAGCGTTTGCGGCAGAAGGAATAAGACATTTTTAGTTTGAAAAATACGGAAATATTACAATAATAATATTAATGAAGTAACTGAGATGAACAGGTGGCGCGAAACGACAAAGAATGTTGCAATGCATTACTACCCTGATACACAATTCTTCTTGCACTTTAGAAATTTACTTACATTTTTATAAATATATCTAATAATTTGTTAATTTATTCTTTCATTTTTGGTAACGATATCTTCTTTTTGTATTTCCCTTTACTTCCTTTCCTTTCACTTCTTTCACATTCCCAGTTCTCGGATCCAGATTTCCAAAATTTCAGTTTTTTTTTTTTTTTCTCTCTCAGGTGATGAACTTGAGTCAAATGAACGTCATTTAATTAAGGAGGAATCCTCTTGAAACGACTATCTCTCTCTCTCTCTCTCTCTCTCTCTCTCTCTCTCTCTCTCTCTCTCTCTCTCTCTCTAACACACACACGCACTCAAAAAGGCTATAATAATCTGCCAATGAAGGGTCTTATACCAAAATCATCTAGTGTCACACGAAAACGTTTCTAGATATCTATCAATGTTAATTCATTCGAGTGTTTATTATAACATTTTCTAAGGTAATTCCTATAAAAATTTATTCATCCACACATGCAATAAGCCATAAAGTCACACTACCCAATAAATATTTTCATTTCTAATAATTCACTAAATCCAGAAGCACTGGAGGCTAGTTAGAAACGAAATCTTTTGATCATTTCTCTCTCATTGGCAAAAACGCCACAAACAATTAATTCCCTTCATTTCGTAATACACTAAACAAGAAGACTAATGAAGGGCTTCCAGCTGTTTCCTTTCTCTCTGCTTATCCTGTGAGGCTGCAACACACCACACACACACGAGGGATTTTGCGACGGAAAATTAAACTGCTCCAGCTTCCTAGAGAGAGAGAGAGAGAGAGAGAGAGAGAGAGAGAGAGAGAGAGAGAGAGAGAGAGAGAGAGGGATTAGTTTTCCTCACATCATTCGTGAACACTGTAGTAGCTTCAGCTGAGTAATGAATTTCTCGACACCAGGAATTCATCTTTGAAGGACAAGTTGAGGTAAAACGGATCATATGATTTTCCGCACTAATTCTTTAAAGATGTCAAACTTATATATACGACGTCTTACGACATTGCACAATGACAGAGAGAGTTAGGTCCGACAACCTTGACCCTCTTTCACTATAACATCCGCCAGGCATCGATCGTGCGCTCTCGTCAGATGACATAAATTGTTTAACACTTCTAAAAAAAACCGTTTCACAGAACCCGAAGTGTGAAGATTTTTATGAAAGTAGTAAAAGAAAAGAGAAAGATCTCAATTTGTGGGGCATAATGTGTCCTCCACTATCTATCCTTTAACAAAATACGCCAATGTATCAAGAAATGAGGAAAGAATGATGAATAAAGCTCAGTTTTGAACGAAACGAACCGTTTGAATTTTAAACGCATTTCCCACGGGAACTACTCCAAACGTCTCGGTTGTCTATGAACGAACCCTTTTGGACCAAAGTTCGAGGCAAAAGAGATACAGAGAAGCATCTTTGCAACTTGAAATTGATTTTTCCTGTGGAACGTGTGAATTTTTATCTTTATCTTTTAAGCATCCCAGTCGTTTCTTGCCGCCATTTTACTCTTATAGCAGAGTCCCTTTATATTACAATATACCTATAAATACCTCGTCCAAATTGGCAACCCTAAATGTCAGCCCAGCATGACTCAAACTTTATATATCTCTTAGATTTATAATCAAAACGATTTCCTTTGATTTTCTGATTAAAGGCTGAAGACAGACAGTCATTCGTTTCATGAAGTCTCTCTCCTCTCAGTGATCCTTCGATGGAAGGAACAACCTTCTTTTGTTTCCCCTTCCCCCGAGGAGTCTACCCCCAACCCCCCCCCCTTTCACCTGTCGCGACCTGACCTCAAGGACCTTCAGGTGTTTATCTTGAGTTTGGATCTCTTGTGCCAACACAAACATGTCTCAGGTTGCGAAGGTTTGTTGGGGTATCCTGTGACGGTGATGATGAACAAACACACAGGCCAAGTCCATAAGACGAATCTTGTACTACATGCCACAAACACGGAAGTTTTACAAAAGGAATCTTCAGATTATAGTGAAAGCAGACAGATGTTTTGGAAATCTCAATCTCAGTAGGAAAAGAAGAACTTAGTAGGTTAAGAACCACCACCTACGCTCTTCTTTTCCCACAAAGACTGAGATTTCCAAAACATCGGTCTACTTTCACTGTAATCCGAAGATATGATGCCCAGACTACAAGAGATATCTTGTGATCAGAGATACCAAGGTCGTATCCCCTAAGGAATTCCTAATTACATTTTACGTCGAAAGGATTTTCTAAATCTATATACATCACTTAAGGTCCCCGTTGGGGGTAGTGCTGTTCGTGAACCTTACGCGGTTCACTGTAGGCATTACCCAAGGACTTTTGGAACATCCCTTCGGCGCTTAGTTGCTCCCACTTTCTAGCTATTTATCTCACCTCCACTGCTCATTCTGAGTGTAACTGCTGGGTTTTCTCCATTTAATTCCTTGTAATTCATCTCATTTACTTTCTAGATCGCTTAAATTTTGCTGTCCAACCAATCCAACTCTCAGTTTTGACTGCCGCAAGCGCTGAATACCCGAAAGGACCCAAGCGCTTGGCCTGACAGCCTGAAATGTGTGTAAACCAAATCAATCACCGAAGGTCTTAAATGAACTTTCCGTCGACTTTTCAATTTTTTGACGACTTCCTGGAGTCGTCGTCACGAATTTTGACAACGATAAAGATCGAATTCACCCCACCGCTACCGTCGATTTACATCCGGGATAGCAGCCATTTCAAGTCATCCAAACAAAGATGGAGGGAGAGCTCGGTACACTGGACAAGGTTATCAGAACAGTTTTTGGCCGAAGATATGAGGGAGAGACGATGCTTATGCAACCATATCCATGATAGTTTTATGGAAAAAGGTCTGAAGAGGAAAAATGATGAAGAAATCACAAGGCGACTCAGGGAAAACTTTCCTGACCTTACTGAACTGCAAACAGTTCCTTTACACTTCCTTTACTCCTCTATAATAAACACTTTCGTTTTCACGTCGTTGTCACCAGGACCGAACCCAAAGAATTTTATTTATGTATATATTTATTTTATCTATTTATTTATTTTTTTTATTTTTCGATGCAACATTATTAAAAACAAATAATCAAAGCACGACCCCACCAATGGACAGATGGCTCTCTGTTGAAAGGCAAACTTGTCTTAAAAAAAAAACAAGCTCTTTTTTTTTGGGGGGAAGTTACAGCTGAGGCAGTTTGTGCGTGTGTGTGTGTGGATTAAACTATCTCACAAATCATCACAGACGTCACACCAGCTAAAAAAAGGGGGAAAAAAAAGCGAGCGCCCCTTCCTCCTCCTGCCTTCAGCTACAAAATCCATCCAATTTTCCATTAGAAATCGTGGTCTTTTTCTCACTCAGCGAAACCTTCGGCAGTGAAGACAATTGATGCTTATGATTAACGAGTTTCGGAGACTGGCCTCATATTTATTGTGTTTATAAAGTCGAAAATGTTTTGGAAAACTGAAAAGAAATTAATGTAAAACTAAAGCCAACAAAGTGACCTCAGAATCATCAACAGTATTTATAAGGTCGAAAGTTTTTTTTTGTAATAATTGAAAAGCAGTGAAAATGAAAATAACTAATACAAGGAATCGTTATATATTCCAACATCCAACAAAGTGAAGTGTCAGAATTACAATTTGTATTGATGAAGTCGAAGCATTCTTAGAAAAATTGAAAAGAAATAGGAATAAAAACAGATGATAAATTCAGTCGTTACATATTGCTACAGTGAAGTCCGTCAGATTGTTTCGTATCGATCAAACAAAAAATGATGAATTGAAAGAAAAAGTTCCTTTAAGACGCACTTGGGGGAATAGTACATTCTGAGTCTTTGAAGACAGACAACAGTCTTGAAGGTGAGAAAGAATCTCCTTTGAAAAGAACTTCTCCTCCTGCTTGAGAGAGAGAGAGAGAGAAACACCTGGTACACTATTACATTTCCCCTTTGGAGTCTCTCTCTCTCTCTCTCTCTCCTCTCTCCTTCTCTTCTACTCTCTCCTCTACTCTCTCATCACGGCAATCGGTCTCTCTCTCTCTAATTCAAGCAATCTCTCCTCCATCTCTTCTTCTTTCATTCAAGCAGCTTCATGTAAATAGCTAACGTATGTATTTGAGGTCAAAATAAAAAAAAATATAAAATTAGAACTGAACATGGAAATGCAATCATAACTGAACATGGAAACTCATCCCCTTACCGTTATACTGGCATTTTCAAAACACTAAACACTTAATGTTGAATGAACCAAAACAATGATTATTTGGGACACTTGACTTCTTTTAAAACATTCAAATTGGTCATATGGACATCTCTGGGAACTGTTTTCCTATTTTTATTATATTTACTGTACTACAGCATTCCTTCTTTGCTTATGATAAGAAATAAAGAAGGGCTGGAAGGTCATCAATACTTCTTACGAGCATTTGGGTCCTACAGGATGAAAGGAAGGAGAGAAAGAATTACCACAATTTCTCTCTCTCTCTCTCTCTCTCTCTCTCTCTCTCTCTCTCGTGAAGTTTTCATTTGTATGAAATATGCTTTACGTGGTGTCTTTGCAATGCAAAGAATAATAATAATAATAATAATAATAATAATAATAATAATAATAATAATAATAATAATAATGGATTTTTTCTTAAATTGTTAAGAAAGAAAATGGAAAAACAAATAAGAGTACTAAAAAGTAATAAAAAGTTAGTCCGCTCTCCAGAGTTATGTATTACTTTCGGTTTATGCACTTTTGTCGACTGTTAATGGACATATCTACTACACGTAAACATAAAAAATAATTTATCTCGTTTTGCAAAAAACAACAAAATAAACCTTTCTCTGTAGCAACCAAAGATAAAGAAGTGCAACAAACTCCAATAAATCTCGAGGACTTTCTCCTGATTGGTTCTTTCTTTCCCTTTTAGAACTCTGATAAAAAAAAAGCACTAGCCTACAGTGTAGCCCGCGTTCCAGACTGAAAGGAACACAACAATCATGGCCTCGCAATCCATCAAAACACATAAGAAAACTGCTTCTCTTCGCTATATACATGAAAACAGTTGGACAGGCCTCTTCCCCCCTAAACTGAAAAGAGTTAGATAAAAGCAGCGTCTGAACGCGACTCTTACTCTCTTATTCCTTCAAGTTCCTTTCGGGAACTGAAGCAGGAATCGACCGATTCCTGAATGAGAGACATCGTGCTTGCAAATTGCTTCCCTTGACCTGCTCTTCAGATGAACAGAAATCTCTCCTCGTCTATTGATGCTGGTATTTCGTTTTTACTTTCTATGAGCCCTTGGATGTCCACAATACAAGAAAGAGGAGATAAAAAGTTTATAAATTATATACATATAAAAAAACAATATATATAGTGTATATAACATATAATGTAAATATGCATTATGTATGTATATATAATATATATATATATATATATATATATATATATATATATATATATATATATATATGTACATACACATATATATATATAATATATATATATATATATATATATATATCTATATATATATATATATATAATATATATATAGATATATATATCTATTATCTTCATAGATATATTATATATATTATATATATATATATTCATATATATTATATATCAGATTTGAGTTTTCCTTCAAATGTATCTAATAAAAAGCTTCTGCAACTCTCTCTCTCTCTGCTCTCTCTTTCTCTCTCTCTCTCTCTATCTCTCTCTCTCCGCTCTTAAAAGATTAACATCAACAGCAACACACTCCCTTCCCCACCCTCCCCCTCCCACTTCGTCGTATCTGAAAAAGGGAACAAAAGAGCATCGCTCAACGATGATACCAACGACAGACAGACAGACCTTGAATGAAGTAGTAAAGTTAAGAGAAATTAAAATATAAATAAGGGGGGAAAATTAAGAGAAAAATTATAAGCTAAGAATAAAATTTTAAAAATAACACAAATATTAAAAGTTAAAGAGAAAAATTTATGTTATGAATTCACATCAGGTTGGAATTCTTGGTGTTATCTGATCACGAAAGTTGTCGACGATACGAAAAGTAGCAGATTCTAAATCGACAGATAAACAAACATACAAACAAATAAATAAACAGGGAGTCCCAATTTCCGAGCAGTTAGATTTAAAACAAATAAGTAAACAAATAAACAGTAGTCTCAATTTCAAAGTAGTCAGATAAATTAATAAATAAAAATAATTTAAATAAAAAAAATAAATAAACAGAATTCCCGTCTGTGAATCATTCCGGAAACCTCATCTGGAATGACAGAAATGGCTCCGTAATATCCTCCAACGCCCCTTCCCCCCTTTTCAAAACAGTATCTCCTGAAGAAGGTCGTAACCAGAATTCCCCTCCCTCCCCCCACCCTTCAATCTGATTTCTCCAGGGCCTTGGGGATATTACCTTCCCTTGTGTCCCATAATCCTTCGGGAGACACATTTTGAACAATACCCCCAAGGGTCCTTTTCCAAGGGCGTGTTTATACCTATGGAGGAGATGTCGAGATGATCCTCAATCGAAGGATGCGTTGAAGGAGTGTCCTGTCGCAGGGATGGAAGGAGGGTATTGATCTCGAGGGGGCGTCATGAGTATCCTTCAAAGTCAGAGAGCGACTTCTTCCACCAGACTTCGGTCAAATGTATCTGGTTGCCTTTCCCGTCGGCGTCTACAATGAGATAGTTACGGCGATAATAAATAATAATAATAAATAATAATAATTTTTTAAATAATTAATCAATAATAATAATAATAATGGAAGAAGAACAAATCCACAGTTATGTAAATGTAGAATATATTTAAATTTAAAACAAAGTTTTTAATTTGAAATATATGTACATTTACATAACTGTGAATTTGTTTCTCCATTTGAAGACTCGTGCTACTATGAGGATTTTTTAATAATAATATAATAATAATTAGATATTTATATTTTATATTTGTATATTTCTCATATACAAACATCCACATATACAAATGTATACGTATATAAAAATGAGCAATTTATACGGCATTTATCCACCATTTTTCCTGTTCTTGGCGGCGTTCGTGATTCAAAACTAACTCCCTCTCCCTTCTACCATATGTTGTTATCACTCCAACCTCACAACAACAAAGGAAATCAGTGAAAGTGTGGGGGGTTGAGGATGCGGTTGAGGACTGAGGGAGAGGGGAAGGGGAGAAGTGGGGAGAAGGTTGGAGGGGTAGGGGGTTAATTCAGCGAAGGTGATATCCGTGATGGCAACATCCATCCTCCATCAACTCTGATGTTTCCTCTATCCATCGTTTTGTGTCAGAGTCGAAGTTCATGAGGAGACTGGAGACATAAATGACACACGTCACATATCTTGGCCACCTCTCTCTCTCTCTCTCTCTCTCTCTCTATCTCTCTCTTCTCTCTCTCTCTCTCCTCTCTCTTCATACTTTTATTTATTGCCTCTTGAACTGGTCTTCAAATAAAAATATCATCGTAATCTTATCTCAATGTTCGCGGCTGTCCGTCTGTCTCCCCAAAACTACTCTCTGTTCTGGAGGCCTGGAGGCCTCTCCACCAGACATTCCTTCACTTGCCTGAAAACATCCTTTCTCCGTTTCCCTGTTACCTTTGCACGAGGCATTGCATGCTTGAGTCTCTCTCTCTCTCTCTCTCTCTCTCTCTCTCTCTCTCTATCTCTCTCTCTCTCTCTTCTCTCTCTCTGACGTATAAAACGCATCAATAACAATCTAAAAAATTGAACATCAGCGAGAATGAGAAAGTTGGAGTAATCGTTTTCATTGGCAAATAAACTACCCAGAGGGAAAAAAACACTGACATCCTGACAACAACCCTGAAAGGGGAACCACCAGGATCCATACGAGGGAAACTTTTATAAAGAAGAGAAACAGACCACAAAGAGAGATAAAATTACCTGATACGTCTGAGAATATGCAATATATTCCAAAGGAAGTATCGAATAAGCTCTCGAGTCAAATAATCAAAGAAGAAATGGAGATATATTCCAACACCAAAGAAAAACAACCATCCAGTGCAACAACGCCTGCGCAAAGAATAGAAAAACAATTCCAAACGAAGAAACAACGATAAACTAGCAAAGTCTCCATCTCAGTTACATCTCATATTATGGACCGATGAGTTCTGCTTATACAGCAAAATAAAACCTTTTATTGAATCGAGGAGAGAGGCGAGAGAGAGGAGAGAGGAGAGAAGATAAAGCCTAACCTGAGAGGAGAGGAGAGAAGAGGAGACGGAAGGGGGGGGGGGGGGGAAGTACCGGTACTGAAAAAGCCAGATGATAAGATTAAGGCAGATGACAAAAAAATGCTTAGGAATGGTGAAACCCTAGAGAGAGAGAGAGAGAGAGAGAGAGAGAGAGAGAGAGGAGAGATTGGATGGGAGTCCCATATGAAAACACCAAGATAAGATTAAAGACGATGGGAAATGAAAAGCTTAAGGAAGCTGAAACCAGAGAGAGAGAGAGAGAGAGAGAGATCAGAATTATGGTAAGTCAAGCGCCACAATATTCTGACAAATGTTACTCACAGCCAATTCTCATATTTCCCTAAAACTCTTTAACACTCTACTTGGATAAAAAATAGAACTTACTTGTAAAGTCTTTTTTTGAGGTAAAATTCTCCTGGAGAACTTCAATGGGGTTACAAGTTCCCAAAGAGGAATTGAGAACGTGGAATTTACAATGGAGATACTCGTATGGGGCTACAGTTTACAGAGAGAAATTTACAATGTAGAATTTACAGTGTAGATACTTGTATGGGCTAAAGTTCCCAGAGAGGAATTTACAATGTAAAATTTATGATGTAGTTACTTGTATGGGGCTAAATTTACACTGCAAAATGTTCAGTGAGGAATTCACAAGAAACTCCTCCGGCAACTCAGCTACACCCTGACCCGTCAACTTCCACCCCAATCTGAGGACTGCCTTCCTATTCACTCGACTGGGGGTCAAACTCCCCTTCGGAGCGAAGGGAAGAGAGAGTTACTGATGAATTAATTCTTGTTCTCTTCCAATTCTTCCGGATTTTATTTCCCACTTTTCAAATATTCTCGCAGTCAGTATGTCTTCGAGAGTTGGTGAAGCGAACTGTCAGGTTTCAGGAAGAATGGAAAAAGAAAAATACAGATTTCTTCCGTCCAGATCGTTCAATCTCACTCGGACTGTTCTGGGTTCACAAGAATGAAAAACGAACTGAAGTTATGGAAATAGAAACGTCCCCGAAATACTAATCATAAAAAAAAAGAGTGTATAAATAATTATTTGATTCTAAATACTTATCGGTTATTATTACTATATTATTTTTTTTTTTTTTTTTTTGTGCTCTATCACAGTCCTCCAATTCGACATGGTAGGTATTATAGTGTGGCGTCGGTTGCATCCTGCCTCCTTAGTGAAGTCCATCACTTTTCTTATCTATGTGCGGCCGTTTCTAGGATCACCACTCTTTCTGCATGAGTCCTGGAGCTACTGCACCGTCTAGTTTTTCTAGATTCCTTTTCAGGGATCTTGGGATCGTGCCTAGTGCTCCTCTGGATTTATGGGTACGATTTACCTACTGGCATATCCCATATTCTTCTTATTTCTATTTTCAGATCTTGATACTTATCCATTTTTTCCCTCTCTTTCTCTTCAACTCTGGTGTCCCATGGTATTGCGACATCAATGAGTGATACTTTCTTCTTGACTTGTCAATCAACGTCAGTGGTCTGGGCCCTATTTGCACGTATCACCCTATCTGTTCTGATACCATAGTCCCAGACGATCTTTGTCTGATCGTTTTCTCTCACTCCCTCCCTCTGGTTGGTGCGTGCGTACCTTACTTTTAACATGCAAGGTAGTCTGGGATGTTTCTTGCACCAGGTTCCATCGTGGAGGGGCTTTTTGCCACTGAATCATGCCTCTTTTTGTACTGGTTCTGTGCAAGTGCCGGGCATTCGCTTGCTATGTGGTTTATGGTTTCATTTTTCGTATTGCACTTCCTACATATGGGAGAGATGTTATTTCCTGTCTATCGTTCTTTGAATATAACTGGTTCTTAGGGCCTGATCTTGTGCCGCTGTATCATTCCTTCAGTTTCCTTCTTTAGCTCTCCCCTCTGTAGCCATTGCCATGTGTCATCGCTGGCTAGTTCTTTAGTCTGTCTCATGTATTGTCCGTGCATTGGTTTGTTGTGCCAGTCCTCTGTTCTGTCTGTCATTCTCGTGTCTCTGTATATTTCTGGTATTCGTCTACTTTTATTAGTCCTTCTTCCCATTGCACTCTTTAGCCACTCGTCTTCACTGGTTTTCAGATATTGCCCCAGTGCTCTGTTCTCGATGTTGACGCAGTTCTCTATACTAGTAGTCCTCTCCCTCCTTCTTTTCGTGTTATGTATAGATCCTAGTCCGTATTTCGCTCTTGGGGTGTAGGTGCGTTTGTGTAGTTGTCATATGTTTCCTTGTTTTCGGTTTGATTCTATTGCTGCTGGGAGTTCTGCCTTCGTCCATTCCGTATTCGGCGCTGTATCTGATACTGTCACTGCCCATGTTTTATGGCTTTTATCATATTTCCGGCGTTGAGTTTTGACTTGAGTATCGCCTTGAGTCTCTGCAATATTTCTTTTCCTGATCGTTTGTCCTTCATCTCTTGGTGTTTTATATCCCCTCCTTCCATTATTTCCAGGTATTTGTATCCTGTGTTTGATGTTGCTCCAATCTGGTAGCTTTATCCCCTCAGTTCTCGTTACTTTGCCTTTTTGTATGTGAACCTAAGGCGCATTTTTCTATTCCAAACTCCATCCTGATGTCCCCAGATACAATCCTTACAGTCTGGATTAGGGTATCTATTTCCTTGATGCTCTTACCATACAGTTTGATGTCGTCCATGAACATCAGATGGTTGATTCTGTTGCCTCTTTTCTTGAGTTGGTACCCGGCATCCATCTTCTGTAGTACTTTTGTCATGGGAATCATTGGCTACTACAAAGAGTAGTGGGGGCAGTGAGTCGCCCCGGAAGATCCCTCTCCTGATATTAACCTCTGCTAGTCTTATTCCAGAGCTTGTAAGTATTGTATTCCAGTTGCGCATTGTATTTTTGAGGAAGCTGATGGTGTTTCCTCTGCCCCATATATTTTCAGGCATTCTATTAGCCATGTGTGTGGTATCATGTCGAAGGCTTTCTTATAGTCTATCCATGCCATACTTAGGTTGGTTTTCCTTCTCCTACTGTTCTTCATTACCATTTTGTCTATCAGGAGCTGGTCTTTTGTGCCCCTACACTTCCTTCTGCAGCCTTTTCTGTTGGTGGGGGATGGTGTTTGTCTCCTCTAGGTAATTGTATAGCCTTTCTCTGATGATACCTGTTAGTAACTTCCACATTATTGGGTAGGCAGGTGATAGGCCTGCAGTTACTGGCTATATTTCCCTTCCTCTTGTCTTTTTGTACTAAGGATGTTCTTCCTGTGGTCATCCATTTGGGTGCATGGTGATTTGAGATACAATGCTGGAGCTGTTCTGCTATTCGTGGGTGTAGGGCCTTGAAGTTTTTTTTTGAGCCAGTATCCATGGCACTTCATCAGGGACCTGGGGCTTTCCAGTTGGCATTTTCTTTAGTTGGTGTCTGACTGTGTCTGTCGTGATCTCTGTGAATCTTTGTTTTTATTCTCCCTGTTTCTTCTTCCCTTGACTTCCTGGAGCCATGTTGCATGTTTGTGTGTGATACCGGATTGCTCCATATGTTTTCCCAGAGTCTCTTACTTGGTTCGGCTTCAGGAATTTCTGGGTGGTTGTCTTCCCCTCTCTTAGTTGGCTGTATAGTCTTTTCTGGTTGGTTCCGAATAGTTTGTTCTGTTGGTATCCCTTATTCCTGTTCATGTACCGTTGTTGGATCTTATGTGCTTTGGCCTTAAGCCTCTGTTTTACATCTATTGTGTTGTTTAGTCCCCTCTCTTGTACTTTGTATTATTATTATTATTATTATTATTATTATTATTATTATTATTATTATTATTATTATTATTATTATTATTATTTTATTTTAGTATTATCGTGTTTTTCTTATTTTTATCGCAGTCAATACTATTCGATGGGTAGTATTTATAGTGTAGGGTTCCGGGTTGCATCCTGCCTCCTTTGGGGTCCATCACTTTTCTCACTCTGTGCGTTGTTTCTAGGAGTACATTTCTGCAAGAGTCCTGGGGCTACATCGGCGCATTATTATTATTATTATTATTATTATTATTATTATTATTATTATTCAGAGGATTAAGCCTCTTCGTATGGAACAAGAAGCCCACCACACTCCGGAGCCACCCACTTGAAATCGAAGCCTCCAAAGAATATGAAGGTGTTCATTTGAAAGCAGTAACAGGAGATATTAGGAAATACAGAAATACGAGATTAATCATCAGAAAAGAAAAGAACTAAATTAAGAAATTACTAAACTAAATAGATAAGAATTAAGTAAATTAATAACATACACAGAGAATTGTTTTAGGGTTTTCCAAATGTTTGTGCATTTGTCCATGACCTGTTTAGTCCACTGAAAGAGGACTAAAGAGGACCAACATTTGCTATTGAAGGCAGAATGACGCCGACTGATTTACCTTTGGATTCGAGGTTGTCAAGGAGCGTCAAGGCAGCATCAATTTCCGCCAAGGTGACGTCACTAAGTGTAGCGGACGAGGAAGACATTTGCTCAAGTAATCTTTCAAATGTTACCTCCAGTACGAAGAGGAAAATGAGAAGAGGAGGGAACCAAGAGGGCGAAGAAAGAGCAAGAGGAAGAGGAGGAGAAAAAGGAAGAGGAAGGAAAGACGTACCTGGACCTGGAAATGGCCTAAATTTAGGTATGGCCCGACTGTCTAAGTAGCTCCAAAGGTGTGTAGGGAATTCTTGGTAAAATAATAATAAAATGAAAAGAAGTTTCTAAATTTCTGTCTTTGCAGAGCGTGATTGTAACATTTTTGTTCGTTCAAGAAGCTTTTTTAGTTAATGAAGGAATTAGTGATGCATAGGCACTGTTACTTGTTAAAAGATAGGAGTATTTTTTACTTATGGTAATGTTAACCTCTTCAAATGATATCAAACTATTACTCAAAAGCCTGGTATTATGTTGCTAATACTTACCACCATTATTAGTATTATTATTATTATCATTATTATGTTATAAATAGCTGCATTAATTCTCAAACTGACACAACTGATTTGGATTACTGTACAATTTTCACACCAGTTTCAGATGATGGAGGTAAAAACATTAGTAATAAATATTAGTAAAAGCTTCCCATAAATTTCAAAAATATTCTCTTGAAAATTGTGAACAATCACTGTTAATGGACAATTGTTTTCAAGATTCTGTCTGGGTCCAGCAACCCAAAACCAAAAACCACCCACCTCCTTCCCCTCCTCCACCTCCTCCCAGAGCGCTTCCTGGCCAAACGCCTTAATAAAATTCTGACCCCTATATCCCCTCCAGGTACTGCTCACCTCATCGGTGGAATTTTTGGAGAAGATCCGCGACTCCCCCGGTGCGGGAACCATGGCGTCCTTAGACGTTGAGTCCCTATTCACCAGCGTCCCAATCGACGAGACGATAGGGATCATCATGGAGCGGGTATATAGGAATCCCGATATGAGACCCCCTAACATCCCAGAAGACTCCTTAAGAACCCTGCTGGATATCTGTACGAAGAGAGCCCTTTCACCACCCACCGAGGACAGATGTACCGCCAAAAGGACGGCGTAGCGATGGGTCCCCTCTAGGAGTCCTCTTCGCTAACTTCTACATGGGAGAAGTGGAAGAAAGGGTCTTCTCGCAACACAGATGTCCCCGCACATACGGACGCTACATCGATGACATCTTCGTGCAAGGCGACTGCGAGGATGAGGTAGAAGCCCTTCGGCAGCAGTTCCTGCAGCACAGCGCACTCAACTTCACTGTCGAGTACAGCAGCAACGATCGGCTCCCCTTCCTCGACGTCCTTGTCACGAAGACGAATCAGAAGTTGGCGACTACAGTATACACCAAAGCTACGAACCTCGGACTTTGTCTGAATGGTTGATAGCGAGTGTCCTGCGCGGTTCAAGACCACCACCGTCAGGGCCTTCGTCAGGAGGGCCCTCTCGCAACTGTTCGACGTGGCCAGGACACACACCTCGAACTCGACGAGCAATCCCAGATGCTAATTAACAATGGGTACTCGAACAAACTCGTCAACCGAGAAACTCGAGCCGCCCTTGACAAGTGGTACATGACGGAGGAAGAGAGAAGGAACATTCCCCGCCCCAGGAGGATATCAAACTTTTCTATAAAGCCTTCATGCACCACCAATACAAGGAAGAAGAAGCAGCCATGAAGAAAATAATAGAGGAACACGTCCGCCCCATGGAGGAAGAAAGAGAGTGTCCCTCATTATTTAAAACTACATAATCGGCGTACGAAAGACCTCCTGATGAAGAACAACCCTTCCCCACCGGCAGGAGACCCCCTGAAGCAGTCCAACGTCGTCTACCGATACGTATGCCCCGCCCCAAGGATGCCCTGGGATTTACATCGGCATAACGACGATGCGCCTGTCAAAAAGGATTTCCTTGCCACGCCCAGGAGTGGAGCCATTAGGTCAGCACGCCCTTGCAGTACACCGCAGAAACATCACGAGAGACACGACATCGTCAGGAATATTAAGATCATCGGGAGAGCACCTGACCCACGACGTCTGCGTCTCCTAGAAGCGCTGCTCATCCTCGAGGAAAAGCCTCCCCTCAATACCACCCAAGAAGCGTTCCTGATACCGACGTGTGTGAGGAGGACCACACCCCTCCCCCCACTAACGAAAGTACCAGCGCGCATGGAACGAACACCAGACATGAGAATAATACCAGGGGTGACGTCACGCAGGTAGAAGCCAATCAAGAGGCTCCCGTGATACCCCCTACCCTGAGAAGGTCTGCAAGATTCTCGTCAACGCCCGCCGTATGGAGTCCACCTTCCGGGAACCAATAAAAAACTCGACCTGCCGGAGAAGTGCTATGAACGTACTGAAGAGCTCGCAAACACCACGATAAAAGGAGAAGGACTCGCCACTGGAAATTTTTACGGGCTGCTCTGTGAGCAAGAGCCCGTGCTGGCACAAGGCCAGCTTAATCTTAAACAACAACAAACCACTGGAATTCAGTCCCTCAGCAGTTATCGCTTGATAATGTCCTGTCGATCAGGAGGAAACGTCGCGTTAGAGAGAGAGAGAGAGAGACGAGAGAGAGAGAGAGAGAGAGAGAGAGAGAGAGAAAGAATTGTATAAGCAATAATAATCAAATGACTCAACCGAATTTTACCATGCCCTTTGGTGCGTTGCTCGCCAGTCTAAGCAACAACGAGAAAGCCGTCATCAGAAAGATAGTAGAGAAGACTCTTTATAAGATTAATAGTGCTGAAGCAGCAGCATTTTAACAAAATAATAATAATAATAATAATAATAATAATAATAATAATAATAATAATAATAATAATAATAATAAAAACAGGAAGGCAATATCCAGTTAAACTAATTCTATATTATATCTTTTCAGTATTATTATTATTATTATTATTATTATTATTATTATTATTATTATTATTATTATTATTATTTTATTATTATTATTATTATTAAAATTCAAAAGTCACTTTGAACAAGACCAGAAGTCCATTAATTAACACTTAAAGTGTTAATTAAACCACTGTTTTCCTTTTTCTTTTTTTAAAGTAAGGCTCCACAAAATTGAAATTACTTATTTGTGAAAAAGAACTAAAGATATAATATACTCTTTCTCAATACTAACAATTAAAAAATCTAAATTAAAAACTACATTGTAAAAAAAAATGACTACTAAACAGTGTAAACAAACAGAAAACGGGATAAAAAACATGGCACCCCATTTTCTATACTGAGGGGAGATTGTGACAAACGGAGGCATGACCCAAAAGGGACCTCTGGTAAAAGATTTGTCTCCACACCAACCAGTTCTCCCCCTCGACACAAACATCTGCTTCTGATCAGACAACAGGGAAAATGATGGCCGCCCCAAAGTGCCTTGGAACCCTTCTAACTTTTTTTATTTCCTTCGCAAATTCGATTGTGAAAGGTTTTGGGATAAATTGGGTCTTGTTGGTTCCTGTGGAATCGGGGGGAAATGAATCTTGATTTCATGGCTAGCACATTGCAACATTCTGTTCATTTATTTTCAATTTTCACTAAGATTTTCAGTGACTTCATTTGTTTCAGAACAGAATAGAATAGAACATGGAATTGACTCCAAAGGCCAAGCGCTGGGACCCACGAAGTCATTCAGCGCTAAAACGGAAATTAAGAGAAAAAAGAGGAAAGTATGATGGAAGGGAGAGAATATGAACGGAGGTATAGTAAAAGGAACGAAAGTTATTGCATCTAGGGACTGAAGAACGCTGCAAATAACCTAATGTAATGCCTACAGTGCACTGCATGAGGCACACTGACGGCACTACCATCCTACGGGGAAGTGCAAAGTAGGTAGGTCTGCCCAAACTATCCTTTCCTGCTGCGTTTCACTTTCTCTTTCATTCCGGCATCTCACTGACACGAATCCCCGTTCTGTGGAGCTTCATCCCTCACACCGCTGGACTGTGGAACGGTCTCCCTGAGGATGTTGTGCAATTCGAACCTCAAAAGGGCAAGACAAGATGCAAGGCTAATATTCATTCCCTAAAACAATTCTCTTTGTCAATTTAGTCATTTATTTACATTTTCATCTGCTTCATTATTACTCTGGTAACTGATCCTTGTTTCCTAATAACTGCTCTCTCCTTTCTGCATTATTTCCTGTTCCTTCTGTCGCCTTCTTCCAAGGAGCACGTCATTCTTGATATTCAATTCAATTCAATTACCTATGCAAAAGAATATAATGATAATAATCTTCAGTGACTTTGTATTTTGATTTTTATATTTACCTCAGTATATTTTATGTTAAATTGATAATTTGGACTGAGGATGAACCCAGGGAAGGGTTCGAAAGCTTTTATTAAGTTTTACACGAGCTGCTAACAATGATATTATTGTGGAACCTTTATAAAAAAAATAATAATAATAAGTGGCTAAACTCAACCAATCAAGAGATATTCTAGATAACTGGATTAAGGGGTCTGGCGATATGTTAACTGGACGCAATGATATAAACCAGTAAACCAGAATATAATATGGATAGAAAAACGCCATTTTCTCCAGCTGCCCAAGAAGTCAAATGCTCTTTACGACAGAGAGGATTTTCAGCGCTGACGCGCGCTCTCTCTCTCTCTCTCTCTCTCTCTCTCTCTCTCTCTCTCTCTCTCGAGACCATCACACCAAACCACCAGCAATAGAAAAAAAAAGAGAGAGAGAGCACGAAAACAAGAGCAAACACACCAGGCCCCGGCCCCTCCCCAAAAAAACATTAAAATAATAAAAACAATTTCGTAGACAAATTCACACATCATCGCCCCAAGCGAGAAGCCGCCATGAATGTCAAGCAGAGCTTCAAGGACCTCAGCAATATTTAGAGAGGCGACTTTATTTCAGGGAGAGAGAAGACAAAATACCTTGTCGGTCTGAGGAGAGAGAGAGAGAGAGAGAGAGAGAGAGAGAGAGAGAGAGAGAGAGAAAATTTTATAGTCGGTGAAATTCATTACATTTTACTCGGAGGAAATTCTCTGAGTTCAAGTGACTATATGTTTTTTTTTTTTTTTTTTTTTTTCATTTAAGGTGTATGTTGAATGTTATGAAGGACAAATGTGTTGAAGTTCGCAGTTTTGTTTGATATTTGTCAATCATTCTTTCGCAGGACCCATTAACACCTGAATGATTCTCAATGGGAAATATATTGATGGCGGACGTGTGCATTATTAGGGGCAGTTGGGACGGGCAACTAGAGGTCCTGTTATTGCCCAGGCCTGAAAAAAATAAGCAAATGGTAGAAAGGGATGGGGTTTATAACTTCACTTTATTTTATTATTATTATTATTATTATTATTATTATTATTATTATTATTATTATCATTATTATTATACAGAAGATGAACCGTATTTATATGGAACAAGCCCACCAAAGGGGCCACTAACTTGAAATTCAAACTTCCAAAGAATATTATGGTGTTCATTAGGAAGAAGTAACAAAAAGTAACAGAAAACACAGACAGAAGAGATCAGTTATTGGAAAAGAAAAACTAAATGGAGAAATAACTAAATAAACAGATACTCGTATGTAAGGCAATTTACCCATCATTTACTCATAGCTGTGGCCAGCACTATTTCCTTTAAGGAGAAAAAGGGCAGGTTCCTGGATACGCGATGTCGAAAGAAGAAGAGGGACAAAAAACCACCTGACCACTTTTTGTAATCCTGAAAAACATCATCATTAACAACTCTCTCTCTCTCTCTCTCTCTCTCTCTCTCTCTCTCTCTCTCTCTCTCTCTCTCTTGGTAATGTTGCAACATCCAGTATATTACACACAGGAGCGCATGCGCGGTATGCTTTCGTAAGGGATGTCATTATTGCCATGAGTGGTGGGTCTCAATAGCCCCTTTCAGGTGTGCGTAGTTCTGCTTCAGTACTTTTGATTCATTCGTGTCCTTTGGCGTTCCTCGTTCGCAGAGAGCATCTCTCTCTCTCTCTCTCTCTCTCTCTCTCTCTCTCTCTATTATAAGCGAGCACCAGCATCCAAGAGCGCTGCCTGGGAGACAGCGCCAAGGTTTCACAGTGAATGAAACGAGACTGCTCATTTTAACAGCCTTGGAAAATGGAATGAAATGGTATGGAAAGGAGGAGGAGGAGGAGGAGGAGAGAAGAAACCCCTGCATAAGGGATGAAAAGGCCTCTCACGTAGGCTTCAAGATGAAAAAAATAAAGAACAAAAAAGTCTCATGAATAACTAAGTTTCAGAGAGTGAGTTCAGGTAGAAAAAAAAAAAAAAAGGCCAGCCATGTTAAGGGATAAAAATGCTTTGTTGTCTTTTAAGGAATTCCAAGGCAGATAGCCAGTTCAGGGGCAGACAGATGGTGCACAGAGCAACAAAAGAGACTGAAAGCAGTAATAGGAAAGAATTAATGAGATTAACTTGAGGCGAGTCAGGTTATTGTTGGAATGTCTTCGCTCATCTTCGGTTTGGTGACGAACACTTCCATAGGCTCATTTCGGACTTTATCAAATTTATATTTATTCCTTGAAATACAAGTTTCCTTTAATAAAAAAAAAAAGTAAATACGCTCCATTAAAACATTTTTCTTTTCATATCTGAATTGTAAATTACTGAGCAACTAAACATTTACTGGAAAACTTAGTGCAGACACATACCACTATCAGCTTCATTGAATTGTTAACAATGTAAAAACATGACCATTTCAACAACCAATTTCCCTGTAAGTAACGAAATTATTCTTTGAGTAATTCTGAAGCAATTGAAAATTGACAAAGTGCCTGGAAGTATGTTCCTGGAACATCTTAACCCTTTGTCATCATGATTCTGGGAGGGGGGAGGGAAGGGGGAGAGCGGAGGGGGAGGGGGAGGGGGAGCAGAGGGGGAGGGGAAGGGGAGGGGGAGCGGAGGGGGAGGGGGGAGAGTGTTGGCAACACTGCTGTCATTTGCCCCTGAACTGGCACCTGACCCTTTCATGTCGGACAAGAAAAATTGCCTGAATTACGTTCTATTTCTATTTCCTTTCATTCTGAAAAGGGATTCAGCTATGCACCGAGTGTTTGGGGGACCACAAATTGTCCCCAAATTTTTATTTCGGAACTATTGTTGTAGTTTCATTCACTGTTTTCACATACATTTTCAATTTAATATCACAGAGCAAAGTTTGCGTTTCATCGCGTACCTTAATAATAATAATAATAATAATAATAATAATATCCTTTATTTCGGTTCAAGACCATATACAATGAACATACAAAATACACAGTAACATACACAATCTAGATATATGAGTCAACATGATAGGAAAAATTAGTAATCGGCACTATCCACAAAATAGCTGAGGTAGCATAAAAGATAGTAATCATAATACTGGTAATAGTAATAATGTTGGTGAGAAAAAAAATGCATTGAGAGTTATAGCAGTTAGTGCACAAATTATATAGCTTAAATTTCACTAGAGACCTTAGGTGGTTACAGTAGTTCTGGGTCCAGAGGGCTAAATACATAAATTGAATCCAATATATACATATACATACACACATACTACATATACATATACATATATACATACATATATACATATACATACATATATACATATATACAAATACATATATATATATATACATATATATATATATATATATATATATATATATATATTATATATATATATATATATATATATATATATACATACACATACATATATATATATATATATATATATATATATATATATTATATATATATATATATATATATATATATATATAAAGAAACTTTAACTTGATAGTAATCACAGAAATAATGAAAAAATAAAAATATCAGCAATAAATATAATAATGACAAAATCTGCAGATGACATCTTGCTAATACAGAGATTAAG
>NC_087214.1:20141800-20164671 GCF_015104395.2 Macrobrachium nipponense | reverse complement strand
GGCGTCGCAAAGCAGAGGAAAATCTCTCCTGACTTCTCTTCTCATCATTTGAAATCACAAACCTCAATACTTTATTTAAAGCATCAATATAAATTACTCCCGTGGACCACTCTGACCCTCTCTCCGATCTCTTCATGAATCATGGTATAGGGACGACACTATTCAATAGAATAGAAAAGGATAGAAAATAGAATTAAGGCCAAAAACCAAGCACTGAGACTTATGAGGTCATTCAGCGCTGAAAGGGGGGAAACCGATAATAAAAAGGTTTGAAAGGCGTAACAGGAGGAAAACCTTTTGCAGTTGAAGAAGCACTATGAAACAATTGATGGAAAAGGGTTGAGGAAAGTCACATGGAAGAAAGAGAATATGAACGGAGGTACAGTAAACGGAATGAAAACGTTTGCAGCTAGGGGCCGAAGAGAGACTGCTAAGAACCTTAAGTAATGCTCACAGTGTATCATTAGGCTGCATTGACGGCACTACCCCACTACGAGGGACACTATTTTAATGGTCCTCCCACTGTCTTTACTGCTATACGGATATAAGATTATATATACAGAGTGTAACATGATTTTATGCAAATATTTTGGGAAATGAAAGAAAAAAGACATTCCAAGCAGAAAATGCTCATAAACAGATGCATTTCAAGACTTCTTTTGTCGTTATCATAACATTAGAATTTTTTTTTCTTTGACTGGTGTGGGATGAGTACTTTTGATGGAGAAGGAGACATTATTTATTATACATTTTAAATCTTTGATCTGTGTAATGAATAGGCCTATCTTTGATGGAAGGGATAGTCCATTTGGCTTGCTTTTCTTTTCACTATCTATGTCCAGTGAATACTATTGACTGAGAGGGAGGTTTCAGTGATGTTTGCATTTTTCCCTCTTATTCAGTATGTGAAGAATACAATAGATTTGGAGGTATTTTATTCACAAAGGCATAATCGCTGATTTCATTTTTTGCATATAAGCGGAGTTCACAACCGTGTAATCTAGAAATGGAAATTTTGCAAAACCCATAAATAAACATCATATTTGCATATTCCACATTACTGGAATAGTAAGGCATTGTCTTCTAGTTTCCTGCTCTCGAAATGAATAAGGAAGCTGGCACTGATTACTCACTCCAACATCGTTTATGTGCCATCGAATTGGAGGACGGTGATAGAGCCAAAAAAAAAAAAAATAATAATAATAATAATAATAATAATAAAAAACAGGAAGGAAATATCCAGTTAAAACTAATTCTATAGTATATCTTTTCAGTATTATTATTATTATTATTATATTATTTATTATTATTATTATTATTATTATTATTATTATTATATTAAAGCGCAAAAAATCACTTAGAACAAGACCAGAAGTCCATAATTAACACTTAGTGTTAATTAACTTGCAAAGTAAGGCGCCACAAAATGAAATGCTTATTTATGAAAAAGAACTAAAGATATAATATACTCTTTCTCAATACTAACAATTAAAAAATCTAAATTAAAAACTAAATGTGAAAAAAATATGACTACAAAACAGTGTAAACAAACAGAAAACGGGATAAAAAACATTGCACCCCATTTTCTATATCTAAAGGGGAGGACGTGACAAAAGGAGGCGTGACCCAGAAGGGACCTCTAGTAAAAAGATTTGTCTTCACACCCCACCAGTTCTCCCCCTCGACACAAACATCTGCTTCTGATCAGACAACAGGGAAAAAATGATGGTGCCCGCAAAGTGCCTTGGAACCCTTCTAACTTTTTTTATTTCTTTCGCAAATTCGATTGTGAAAGGTTTTGGGAGAACTTAAGTCTTGGTTCTTGTGAAGTCGGGAAATGAATCTTGATTTCATGGCTAGCACATTGCAACATTCTGTTCATTTATTTTCAAATTCACTAAGATTTTCAGTGACTTCATTTGTTTCAGAACAGAATAGAATAGAACATGGAATTGACTCCAAAGGCCAAGCGCTGGGACCCACGAAGTCATTCAGCGCTAAAACGGAAAAATAAGAGCAAAAAGAGGAAAGTGTGATGGAAGAGAGAGAATATGAACGGAGGTGTAGTAAAAGCAACGAGAGTTATTGCAACTAGGGACCGAAGGAACGCTGCAAATAACCTTAAGTAATGCCTACAGTGCACTGCATGAGGTGCACTTCCTACGGGGAAGTGCAAAGTAGGTAGTCGATCTGCCCAAACTTACCTTTCCTGCTGCGTTTCACTTTCTCTTTCATTCCGGCATCTCACTGACACGAATCCCCGTTCTGTGGAGCTTCATCCTCACACGCCTGGACTGTGGAACGGTCTCCCTGAGGATGTTGTGCAATTCGAACCTCAAAAGGCAAGACAAGATGCAAGGCTAATATTCATTCCCTAAAACAATTCTCTTTGTCAATTTAGTCATTTATTTACATTTTCATCTACTTACTTTTTACTCCGTTAACTGATCCTTGTTTTCTAATAACTGCTCTCTTGTTTCTGCATTATTTCCTGTTCCCTTCTGTCGCTTCTTTCAAAGGAACACTCCTTTCTTGAGCAGGTTCAATTTCAATTCAATTACCTATGCAAAAGAATATAATGATAATAATCTTCAGTGACTTTGTATTTTGATTTTTATATTTACCTCAGTATATTTTATGTTAAATTGATAATTTGGACTGAGGATGAACCCAGGGAAGGGTTCGAAAGCTTTTACAGAGTTTTACACGAGCTTCTAACTATGATATTATTGTGGAACCTTTATAAAAAAAATAATAATAATGACTGGCTAAACTCAACCAATCAAGAGATATTCTAGATAACTGGATTAAGGGGTCTGGCGATATATTAACTGGATGCAGTGATATAAACCAGAATATAATATGGATAGAAAAACGCCATTTTCTCCAGCTGCCCCAGAAGTCAAATGCTCTTTACGACAGAGAGGATTTTCAGCGCTGACGCTCTCTCTCTCTCTCTCTCTCTCTCTCTCTTACGAGACCATCACACCAAACCACCAGCAAAAAAAAAAAAAAAAAATAAAAAAAAAAAAAAAAAAAAAAAACAGAGAGAGAGAGAGATAAAGCACGAAAACAAGAGCAAACACACCAGGGCCCCAGCCGCCCCAAAATAGACATTAAAACAAAAACAATTTCGTAGACAAATTCACACATCATCGCCCCAAGCGAGAAGCCGCCATGAATGTCAAGCAGAGCTTCAAGGATCTCAGCAATATTTAGAGGGGCGAATTTATTTGAGGGAGAGAGAAGACAAAATACTTTGTCGGTCTCAGGAGAGAGAGAGAAAAAAAAATTTTTACAAGTCGGTGAAATTCATTATTTTTTTACTCGGAGGAAATTCTCTGAGTTCAAGTAACTATATATGTTTTTTTTTCTTTTCATTTAAGGTGTATGTTGAATGTTATGAAGGACAAATGGATTGAAGTTCAGTTTTGTTTAATATTTGTCAATCATTTTTTCGTAGGACCCATTAACATCTGAATGATTACTTCATGGGAAATATATTGTTGGCGGACGTGCACATTGTTAGGGGCAGTTGGGACGGGCAACCAGAGGTCTTCTTCTTGGCCCAGGCCTGAAAAAATAATCAAATGGAAGAAAGGGATGGGTTTATAAACTTCTTTATTATTATTATTATTATTATTATTATTATTATTATTATTATTATTATTATTATTATTAATTATTGATTATTATTATTATTATACAGAAGATGAACCGTATTCATATGGAACAAGCCCACCAAAGGGGCCACTGACTTGAAATTCAGCTTCCAAAGAATATTATGGTGTTCATTAGAAAGAAGTATAACTTTTATCCAGCATTTGCCAAAGTGTCGTCGTCCAATGACGGTTGGTGACTTGTCGTCATCCTGTTTGAGATGCTTATGCGATAAGTTGCTGACCTTGTGGTGATATGTATATGAACAATTGCTGACCAGTCTGTGATATGTATGTGATAAGTTGCCGACTTGTTGATGACTTTTACTGTAGTGTGGACGCAGCCTAACTTCTATCGTCTTGAAAGTTTCAACTGTGATAACAGACGCCACTTAAAAGTGTTGATTAAGGTTCTCTCCTGTTCAAATAGTAAACCTATATTTAGCACCTAACGTCTTACCCTATATATAGTATTTGTTTGTATGGTGTCTTTATGTTGCATGGAACCAGTGGTTATTCAGCAACGGAACCAACGGCTTTAGGTGACTTCCGAACATGTCGAGAGCGAACTTCTCCATTTCCCGTCATTCACACTGAACTTTTTCTATCTATCTAGAGATGTACATAAATGAATTCAAGAACAACTGGAAAGCTTCCAAAATATCATCTGTTTTCATTTTCCGGAGAACTGTCGTCAAAATGATCAGGAATGAATCACAATATTTCCTTACCCTTAGCGGAGACGTTCTCCTACTACTCGTCACTCACCTCAAACAACAAAAACAAATAATATAATTTTAGTCCACATTTGCAAGTATTGCTGAACTAAGGCCGCCAACACTTGAGAAATTATAATGATCAATTTTGAATCCTCAAACACCTTTCATTTCATACTCGTCACATCCTGGAATGTGTCATTTTCAAGAATGACTTCAATGTTTTAGTGGTCTGAGAGTAACAAGTCACAATGAGGCCTGAGGGCCAATGTAGCAAGTGAAGGAAGGAAGGCTACATTGACTTCTAGTCCAGAAAACAAATATCTAAAAACTATCAATAAAATATCAACACTACCAGACAAGAGGGAAAGGGGCAGACATCGGAATTTTTCATTAAAGTTACAAGATTCATGTAAGGTGTCTCATTGCCCCTTGAAACAAGATCTCATTCATTAATGAACTTCATTGGGATAAACACTATTTTCCCCAACTATAACTATAAGGCTTCTTTTACTGAACACGTATACTTCCATTTCAATATAAAATTATTAATATAACTCTCTCTCCCTCTAATAAACGTCCTTGTCACATAGCTACCAAAGTTATAGAGAGAGAGAGAGAGAGAGAGAGAGAGAGAGAGAGAGAGAGAGAGAGAGAGAGAACCAACTGAATCAGGTAAAAAGGAAAGTAAAAATAAAAAAATCGTATCTCATCCAAACGACCACTGATTATCAGTCACTGGCAGCTTCTCATCTCTATGCAAATGTATTGAAATCAGTTGACAAGGCAATTCGGGACGTAAGCGTTAATCAAGCACAAAATATTTCTATTGGTCGATTTTAGGGAGGATTTGTCCGATGGGGAGAGAGAGAAGGAAAGGAGCTGTGTGCTTGTTTGGTTACTCTGCTTCCTTTCCGCTTTTGGGGTTACAGGAATATGGACTTAATTTGGGAAATAAAGACCGTTGCAGTTCTGCGTCTTTCACTGATGAGAAACAAACGTAGGAAATAAAAACAGTTGCAATGGATAACCATAAATAAAAATATGGTCCTTCCCACCTACAGAAGATTATAAATAAGGAAAAGTAATCGCATCCAACATAAAATAAGTAATGAGGGAATTTGAATTCTCTTTGCCAGGCTAAGCTGTGAACCACAACTGCTTTAAGCAAGACCTGACATTTTGGTAATTTAATGCCAAAATAAAATGAAAAATAAAATAAAAGCCAAAGGCCAAGCGCTGGGACCTATAGGTCAATCTGCGCTGAGTGGGAAATTTCAGAGCAAAAGGGTTTGACAGTTGCATAATAAAATAACTGTTAGAAAAGGATGATGAAATGGAAGAATGGGAATATGAACGGAGGTACAGTCAAAGGAATGAAAGGGGCTGCAGCTACGCCAAAGGGACGCCGAAAAGAACCTTTCGTAATGCCTAAAGTGCACCGCATGAGGTGAACTGGTAGCACAACCACCCTACGAGAACAATTACATTTCATCTTTAAATTTGTTAATCAAAATCTTCAATTGTTAAAGAGAAAAAGTTTCCTTACAACAAATGGAAGCGACGCTCGAAGATGATGATGTTTGTCACCCTCATCTCAGCCTCTTCCCTCTTTGTTAATGAGTAGAGAGAAACAGGAGGAGGAGGAGAAGGAACAGAACGGGAAGAACAATCACGACTCAGTTTCCTCACTTGAAGAGACACATGATTTACGAACCGTAATAAGAAACTGTCAACATTTGCCTCCTGAGTTGAACAGTCGATGTGAGAAGAATTTCTCCAGACACGAAGACTGAAATCATACGTAGCATTAATTTCGACATCGTTACAAAACCTTCTTAAAATTATTATATAAACTCAAGAATAGAGGTTTGGTTCAAGACTTAAGGTTGATTAGCAAGTCACGTCACCATGTTCTAAAATTTTTTAAAAAGTACAGATCAAGACGACACCTTTGAATCAGTAAGTGGCATTTTGCAAAACTGACTCACCAGCAAATTAAAGGGCGAGATCTCACACTTGGAGAGAGTCAGACTATATCACAGGAACATAGTACCAAAGTCAATATGCATTTGTAATCTTCTCTTCATATACTGTAATGTTACGTGAACTACAAAAAATTCTATTTTGAGTATTTTACTGAACGCTATTAAAAAACATAAAAAAACACAAAAGAGATAACGAGAAAGTATGCCATAGAGAAAGTAATAAAATACTAAAATGGCAAGTTTTAATAATTGGTGGAAAACTTGACACTGGACAGACAGACAGACAGAACACTCAATGAGGTTCCATGGTGGTCAATCGACTTTGCTGAATCGCGGCCGGAAATTCCACAGAGAGAGAGAGAGAGAGAGAGAGAGAGAGAGAGAGAGAGAGAGAGAGAGAGAGAGAGACTCTCAATATAACTGCTTTAAGCGCTGAAAAACTAAGTCACGTCAATCACGAAAATATAAACATATAAACAATGCATAAAAAAATATGCACACCAGAAAAACCCAATTATGTACATCACGACCAGCGTCAAATTTGCATACAGATATATGTTCTTTAGGAAATTGGCCTCAGTCCATCATACCATGGGACTGAATAAACGCCAGTACACTTTAATCTCTCTCTCTCGCTCTCTCTCTCTCAGAGTAGCATGTATACTAGACGAGCCATGTAAACACGCAATCGGTTAAGTAATAAACAATGACAATAATGACAGGGGCTAAATAAAATATTAAGAGAGAGAGAGAGAGAGAGAGAGAGAGAGAGAGAGACGTGAATTCAGCGGTTAATGGCAAATGATCATTACCATTGACTAATCGTCCAGTGAGGCAACAAGGACAATGGAATGGAAAACTGAACTCCTTAACAGAGCTTAACTGTGTCATTCATTTTTCAGTATGATAATTATTCACTTCTCTTCCCCTTCATAAAAGCCCCGTTAAGCCTTGGGTCGTCTCGTTGGGGCCGGCCTCCACACTTTATTTTCCTCCCAACCCTAATGAAAATCATTATTCTGTGTGTGTGTGTGTGTGTGTGTGTGTGTGTGTGTGTAACGCCTCTTCAGGTCGCTGTCTTCAGCAAATGAGAGATGAACACGTGGTGACAGCTATTCAAATTCTTCTGTGGCAACATTACATTAGGAGGGAAAATACTAATTAATAAGTACACACAACCACACAAGATGGAATAAAGAACCACTCACTATGACGTTCGTAGATTGCATATAATGGTATACTCATGTAAATATGTTCCTGAAAACCTGAGAACTACCAGGTTATAAAGCAAAGTTTAAATCTTAAAAATTTAATATTACGACATAAACAGGGAACTGGCAACTGCTTCCAAATAAGTTAAACACCAGAAAGCACCTACGATGTGGCACCTTTTCATGAAATACAATACGCAACGAATAAAGATCAGTTGGTCTGTCTTCCATTGGGACTTTTCATGATTCCTCTTTTACTATTTCTCCCTTCACATTCACTTATCTAATTCATCATTCTATCTTTCATCAAACTATGTCATAACATCTAAAACCAGACACTATCATCCATGAGAGAGAGAGAGAGAGAGAGAGAGAGAGAGAGAGAGAGAGAGAGAGATAACCGCTAAATGAGGTAATTATGAAAAACAAAAACAATACAAATAAATGGCAGCTCATTCAAACACCCACTTATTATCAGTCAGTGGCAGCTTCTCATTTCTATGCAAATGTATTGAAATCAGCTGACAAGCCAACTGGGACATATCCAAACACTGCCCAGCCCCGATGAAGACTCATTCGGGGCTCCCAATGAGATCCTGCTTTCATCAAGCAACAAGATATTTCTATTGGTCGACTCTTTGGAGGATCTGCCCGATGGGGAAAGAGAGAAGGAAAGGAGCTGTGTGCTTTGTTTGGTTACTCTGCTTCCTTTCCGCTCTAGGGGTTCAAGGAATCTGGACCTCGTTTGGGATTTCAATAAAGACAGTTGCAGTCTGCGTCTTTAACTGATGAGAAACAAACGTAGGATAAAATAAAAGCAGTAGCAGTGGATAACCACAATTAGAAATATGGTTTTTCCTAACTACAGAGGATTATAAATAAGAAGTCGTCGCACCCAACACTCATTAAGTAATGAGCGAATAAGGTTTGCCAGAACAAGCTGTGAACCACGACTGCTTTCAGCAAGGCCTCAAATTCGGTTTCATTTACAACACAAATAAAATGGAAAATAAAATTTAGGCCAAGGACCAAACGCCGGGACCCATGAGTCAAACAAACAACGCTGGAAGGGAAATTGGAGAGTAAAAAGAATACCTTGGCCTGGCAGACTTTTTTAATAGGTAACTTTCTATACATATCTTCTCTCTCTTACATTACCCGGAAATATTCTATTCGTATGGCATATAACACCTCAGGAATGGAAAGCCCCAGGTGGGAATTATCCTCAGTTTCCTACGACGTCTGCCTTGAGAGAGAGAGAGAGGAGGAAGAGAGAGAGAGAGAGAGAGAGAGAGAGAGAGAGAAGGAAAGGGTTTCTTATTAAGAGCAATTTCGTAATTTCAAATGATTGATAAATATCAGTGAGACCCGAATATTTGTCGTTCAAAATCTTCCGGAATGTTTCTAAAAGTTGCTTCCACAATTTCATGGAAAGGAATAAAGAAATTAGGTCAAAGGCCAAGTGCTGAGACCTCGGAGGTCATTCAGCGCTGAAAGGGAGGCAAAGTAAAAAGGTGTTAAAGTGGTAACAGGAGGAAAAAAAAAGCTCGAAGCGGCAACAAATATGAAGAAAGTAATAAGGAAGAAAGAGAATATGAAAGGGAGGTAAAGAGAAAGGAATGAAAGGGGTTACCACCTGGGGCCGAAGGGAGGCTGCCAAGAGCTTCAAGTAATGCCTACGGTGCACCACGTGAGGCGCACTAACGGCACCACCCCTTTAGGGGGTAAACGTTCAAATGGCCGAGACTCCAAACTGCTCGTATGCAAATCAAGCCTCGACAGAATGGAAAGCCAACTTGTGGATAAAAAGCAAAAACAGAGAAATGAATAACGGTAAAAAAGAAAAGCAAAAGTATAAACAATAAAGAGAGAAATCAGAAGTTGCACAAATGTCTGTCCTTCCTTCAAACCTCCCAGAGAGAAAGAGAAGAAGAAGCAAAATGAAGCATCTCCTCTTCCTTCCTCCAAAGCAACGAAGGAAGGACGGAACAAACGATGAGACTCGGCGTTGTTTGTTTGTTGTTTGTTCGTCGTTTGCTTTCGATTCTCCTGCGACTGAAGGAGGATTGCCCCACCAGAGGGGAACTGCCCCTTGAAAGAATCCTTCCCTTCCTCGCTTGGTAGGTGCGCCTCTCTCCTGCAGGACTCGTCGGGAGGAATAAGGAACGGATCCCGTGGCTTGTGTCGACTGATTACAGAAGGATATTGGAGTCTGTGCGCGAAGCGGTTTGTAATAAACGAACACAAACGTACACACACACAGTTTAAAATGCCATAACTACTGGGGTGATCATGAGAGAGAGAGAGAGAGAGAATTTTTCGAAAACATTTTTGATCTTGAAACAATACACGACCGATATAAATACACTGGACAGTAAAAAAGACTTGAGAAAGCGGCTCTCTCTCTCTCTCTCTCTCTCTCTCTCTCTCTCTCCTAACCTAAGAGACGTATGCAAATTGCACCACATAGCCATCAAAATCCTTCAACAACCTAAACACTGCCTTACAATAACTGTCTCTCTTGTTCACAAATGAAAAGAAATTCCTTCCGGAGACGTTGAGCCAAATCTATGCAAATGAAGAGAAGGAGGGTCTATTTACAAAGGCTCCCTTCGAAACGAGAGAGAGAGAGAGAGAGAGAGAGAGAAATCGGCAAATAATTTCAATGTTTTAGGAATGTATTTATTCTTAACATTTCCCAAAGAAAACTTGAAAAATTGCCACTGCATAAACTCTATCTCTCTCTCTCTCTCTCTCTTCTCTCTCTCTCTCTCTCTCTCTCTGTCAGAACCTGAAGAAGGATTCTCAAATATATAACTAATGGTTCCTGCAGTAGTCTGCATACACTGGACATTCAACTGCAGCATATCCACATACCCTGGGTAATTAGATACCCAGAAGAAGACTGGACTGAGATGTCGCTAGACAGAGTGACCAAGAATGATCTGGTGTTAGAGTTAATGGGTCACAATAAGAAAAACTCAAATGATACTGCTCTTGATGAATTTGACCAGGATTACTGCTCTTGATAAATTTGACCAGGATTACTGCTCTTGATAAATTTGACCAGGATACTGCTCTTGATAAATTTGGACCAGGATACTGCTCTTTTGATAAATTTGACACAGAAAACAAGAATACTACGAGATCGATATGAGGACATTCATGGCTTCTTTCCAACAGAAAAAATAGCCCAAGAATCAACCACTTTGACAACAAAGAAACAGGATATGGCGGAGGCCATTTCCTCGAGTCAATTTGTCTGTCTGTGCAGGGCGTGAAATGTTCTATGCCAGAGGAAGGAGCTTACCTACGCTCTGATGGTCGCTTGTCATAGACAGAAAACGTCGAATTTGTAATTCTCTCTCTCTCTCTCTCTCTCTCTCTCTGTTATTAGGCAATGCTTTGAGAATATTTTTTTTAACATGTAGTTATGATCCCAAATACCGTACCCGTCCCCCCCTCCTCTCTCTAAATACGACTGAGACGTGCTTGATTTTAAGAGGGAAAAGAACGCCTGAGTCTGTGCGTGTGTGTGGGGGTGGGGCGGGGTGGGGGGGGGGGTGATAATAAAACCTGGAGACCAGAGGAATACAAATGAGTGAGGATGTCGTCTCAAAATATCTTCAGATCATGAAGGCGTTCCTCCCAAAAGTTCCTTCCGAAGAAGGTGTGGGGGTCAATGAAGTCTTCCGATAAAAGAAGATTATTTTCCTAATTCTCATATTTCATAATTAGTCTGATAATCTTTTCTTGATTGTCTTATTCAGCTTCATTATGGAGTTAATTTGACGAGTTCCCGGAAAGTCTCATTGTTCGAATATTCTTTTGTTTGAATATTCTTATCACTCTTTCTTTATTGGAAACTATGCAACAGATCTTGGTGAGTTTCCTAAATAAAACTTCAATATTCATATAATTTTATTTCCCTTATTAGAAACTTGAAAACATTAAAAATATACAAGCTTTAAAATCAATGAATTAAAAATAGATATAATTTTTTGTGAATGTTGATCACGAGACGCTCAAGTTTTTTTTAAAATTTTTTTTAAAAAAGGAAATAAATGGAAAAGGAAAGAAACAAACAGAAAGGAAAAGTAACTAAACAAACCTTTATTTTTAATATGAATAACTTTGGTGAGTCTTTGATTATAAGCTGAAGTTTTGTCAGACGGAATTAACAAAGTCAACTTCCCGAAGCAAAACTGGGCGATGTCAACAAACTTCCAAGGGGGACAGACACAGGAAGGCGTTTTATGAGTTGTGCAATTCATAAGTTAGTCAGTCTAAATCCTAAGCATCTCTCTCTCTCTCTCTCTCTGGCCCCTAAAGCCTTTCGACCCAAAACCCGACTCCCTGGAGCCACAGCCCCTCCCCTACAGTCTCAGTTACGACAGTCGACGCCGAAAATATTTGATTTATATTTTAGAGAGAGAGAGAGAGAGAGAGAGAGAGAGAGAGAGAGAGATGAGAGAGAGAGAGAGAGAGAGGGTAAATTCTTTCCCAATTTTGCCTCTCCCAAATTCGGAAGAGTCGGCAAGCCAGTTGAAGAAGTTTGCTGTCAATTACCTCGAGAGAGAAAATATTCAATTCTCTCTGACTTATATAGAAAAGATAAAAATATTAAATAGTATTTTAAATGGGGGGGGTGGGGATTTCACCATGATAAAAAAAGACAAAATATTCAAATGAGGAGTAATAAAATTACTTTATCAAAATAATAAAGATGAAGAGATTTAGGAAATTTAATGATGATCAACGAGATGCAAAAACTTCAGTGGAAAATTTATTTTTCTAATAATAAAACAGAAAAAGGATCAAAAGATAAGCTATTTAATGTGTACTTGAACTTTTTTTCAATAAGTAAAGAAAAACACATTAACAGACAAAATCAAATTGAATGTGAAATTTAAATTTAATAACAAATAAAATATAAAGAAAACTTTCATAATTAGAGACCAAAGTTTCTCAGAGGAAATTTTTTTTTTCATTTTTTATTAAATGAAACAGTCAATGGCAGTGTTCCATTTGAATGGCATTCAGCTTTGAATAATAATAATAATAATAATAATAATAATAATAATAATAATAATAATAATAATAATAATAATAATAATGTCCCTTTTCCTCTGTGGAGCTAGAACCTTGTGATCCTGAACAAAAGCGCCAGCGCTTTTTTTTTTTTTTTTTTTTTTTTTTTTTTTTTTAAAGCACTTAAAGGCAACATTAAAAGTGTCAAACCCTTCCTTTGTTTGGAGTCTTGTGTTTCTTACATAGCTTTCTTTTGTTCTCTTTATCCCGTTCGTCTGTTTTTAAAACCTTCTATTATATGTGAATGAGGGAGTGCATGAGAGAATTACATTTGATGTTTCTGCTTCAAGTGGTGTGCTGTGAGGACCAGGAGAGAGAGAGAGAGAGAGAGAGAGAGAGAGAGACGCATTGTGAAACCAAGAACGAAAGAGGGAATGAGGGAAAAAGGCGGAGGAACGGACATAAACACAGATCAAAGGAAAGGTAAGAAGAGGAAAAAAGGGAAACCTGGTAAACGAAATGACACAAAAGAATCCAAAAATAAAATAAAAGTCTCGCCTTAAAAGCAAATAAATAAATAATGGGAAAAATATTTCAGAAGAACGAAAAAAAGATGGAGAAAATGGCGTCTCAATGAGGAAGGTCACATTTTATATATATATTATATATATAATATATATATATATATATATATATATATATATATATATATATATATATATATATATATATAATTTCTTCTCAGTGAGGAGAAAATTAATTGCTCTTTTCGAGAAGAGAGAAACTCCCGAGACCTCCTCATCAGAAATGATTTACCTGTCGCTTATAATTCGATTTGTTCATTATACTCGCTATCAATAATCAGAGGAAGTTGGAGTGGTTGGACAGCCAGATGGAAGAAGGAACTGGGAACGCATACAGTGCAACTGACGTTACTGGATGTTTGTGGAGTTACAATAAAAAAAATGTAATGAAAATTTTGGCCTTTTAACAGAAAATGAGTACTTTTAAGATCACAAGTATCAAATCATAAGTTGTATTTTGTCAAGGTTTATTCGCCTTTTGCCCCTTATTTGGGGTTTGACACCCCCCCCCCCAACCCACCGTGTAAAGAGGTAAAGATGTTACCTCAATTGCAATTGGACTTTTCGAGTCTTTCAAGTCTTCTAATTAACGCCACTGCTCTAGACAGGTCGACTGACAACCAGTCACATATTTTACTGCTCTGAGAGAGAGAGAGAGAGAGAGAGAGAGAGAGAGATGAGAGAGAGAGAGAGAGAGAGAGAGAGAGAGAGAGAGAGAGAGAGAGGTCTCTTTCTCAGGCTTCTTTTCAATGCACATTCTTATACTTCAGAGAGAGGGAAATAAAAAATAATAAAATTATATAAAAATAAAAGTAGTAATGAATATGAATAAATAAATAAACAAATAAATCCCACAAAGATCAATAAAAGGTCTGACAAGATCTACAGACGATAATGAATGAAGTTAAAAAGTCAACAAAGTTAAATCTTCACTAGATATCGTTCTATAGACTGACTTTACTGAAGCCTACTTCAGGCTTGCTTCCAAAGCCTTAAGTCTGAAAGTAATTCTATATTAATATAAGATATCTTATTGATATACTTTGTGAAATATATCTATAATATGTATTTTACAAAATTCTGAATAATTATGCTCTCTCTCTTTCTCTCTCTCTCTCCAAACACAATCGATTAATCTTTAATTTCATAATAAACAAATCGGATAAGTTAAATACACCCCTACCCTCTCTCCAAAAGAGAGAGAGAGAGAGATGTTGGAGAGAGAGAGAGAGAGAGAGAGAGAGAGAGCATAATTATTCAAAATCACTCGCTTCCTCTTCACATTCCAAAATCTAATAAAGTTCAGAATAACATTGACGTCCCGATGACAACAGTCACTTTGGAAGCTCAATTGACACAGACATAACAACTTGCAATGCCCAAATCCCGGTGGGCATTGCCCAGCCTCGGTAAAATAACTCGTCTAGTGGACCTCCATTAATCTATTCAAACGGATGCATCAATAATGCAACAGGATCCGGAATACATAGTCTATTGTATACCAAAATGGCGATTTTGGATTCGCAAAATAAATTCGGTTATTTGTCACCGGCCGGAATCATCATTCAGGAGAGAGCATCTGCATATCGCCTTTCATTGTTCAGTCATGTATTTGTACCCGATTCAAAAGTTACTCTAAAAAGGATGTTAATAATTTCTTTCATTTCGTGGTTTGCGACAAATGAATGCAATTATTCACGACGCAAGAGACACTGATTGATTGATGATGGGCTGGTCAGATTTCGTGAACAGATTAATAATTTTTCTTTAATATTCGTCTAGAGTTTGATCTGATGCTAAAATTCAATCCTCCTTTCGAACCAAGTATGAAAAATCTATGGATGATTTGAATGAATAAAAAATGCAAAAAATTAAATTAAGTAGTTATTTATATAATCTCCAAAGCATCAGGTTGATTCGTATATAGTTCTTCCGCAAGAGTTTGAAAATCTGTCCCTTTAATCCTTCATCGGGTGCACTGTAAGAATTACTTAATGAGGGTTTTTTGCGACGTGCCTACGGCCCCAAGCTGCAACCTCTTTCGTTCCTTTGACTGTACCTCCGTTCATATTCTCTTTCTTCCATCTGACTTTCCTCAACCTTCCCCTAACAACTGCTTCACAGTGCAAAAGGTTTTGCTTCTTTCAAAACTTTTCACTCTCAATTTGCCTTTCTTCGTGCTGAATGACCTCATAGGTCCCAGAGTTTGGCCTCTGGCCTAAATTTTACATTCGACCTCATTCATACAATCAGAAAAACTACCTATTGGGCCCAGGTTTGCTCATTCTTGCTTTATCCTGATATCAAGTTTCTTTTTATGAACAGGCAAAATTTTCTTATACATTTCTTCTATGAATATGGGGGGGGGGGGGGGCGTTGTTTGGGGGGGGGGGGGGGTTCAGGGTAAATCGTTGACCCTTTCCAACCTTCACTTACATCGATGAAATCTTTGGATCCTTTGGCATAATTAATGAACTAATCAGGATGGGGAAGAAGAGTGGTGGAACACGTCCGAATATTCTCTCTCTCTCTCTCTCTCTCTCTCTCTCTCTCTCTCTCGTCAAATTCCTATCTAGTAATCTATATCAGAGAATACATTTTTAAGGGATTCTAGATCACGCGAATTCATTCAGTGAAGGTTCGAGACAAATCTGAAATATGAAGGTTTTCAAAGCCTCCTTCTCACATTATCCTCGTATCTGTCCATTTCCCTTCCGTTGCTTTACAGGTAATGATCACAATTCTCTCATTTATGCAGCGATGCTCGAATGTTCAAGAGCGCTCATTAGAGAGAGTGAGACCTTGATTGCCTGCCATAAGGCCCTCATTAACAGCCATTAAGAGTTTCTTCCCCTCACACTTTCAATAGGGCTGATGTCGCTCTGTATATATCAGTTGTTAGAAGTGCAATTCAATTGTTTCCCTGGGAAATATCTTAAGCTGGAGAACGGTTGGAAATACCAATAGTATATAAAGATTTTCGTCGGAACTGTGTGTGTGTGTGTGTGTGTTTGCTTTCCTATAGTATGCACACACACCCATATCCATACAAACGTTTAGTGTGCATCCGCTCTCTAAAACATGTCACAAACACGTTAGTAACTTATCGCCAACACAAAAACAAGTTGAATACAAGTTAACGACTAATTGGTATTCCTAACCAATGCTTCATATCCAAATCAAACGGACCATTTGCTTCAGAGTTCTGTAATGTGTATTTATTTGAAAAAGAAAATCAAACCTAACAGTAAACATGTCATAAACAAAAGTCAGCAACTTATCACATACATATCACAGCCATGTTGAAAATATGTCAACGACCTCAGTGAAGTAAGAATCTTGATATGCTAGATCACCGTATGAAACACTGGTTAGGACTCCCAGTGAGTCGCTGACTTGTATTCAACTTGTTCGTGACATGTGTGCAACGAGTCGCCGACGTGTGCATATAACATGTTTTATAAATTTATACGTATGGAAGTACCATCAGAATTTATAATCACTTTCCACTTTAGGTGAGAACCATAATATTAGCATTTCATTTTAAAGGACATAGAAGCAGTCTCGCGTTCCGTCTTGTGCCGAGAACAGACAAGAGACAAAGGAGGACAGACCGGACAGACAGACTGACATCTGCCAGGAACGGACATCACTGGAATTCTCAGAGCAGTTCCAAGACAGCCAGCAGACCACGGTCTGCCTCCTGCATTTCCCCAAAGATACTTGGGACGTCACTCATTCAAAATTCCCAGTAAATGTTTATTATAATGTTGAAATAGATGTAGAGTTTAATTGAGAAATTAATAAATAAATAAGTAAATGGATGAATAAATTGATAGTGTCATAATGAAATATATAACAATTGGAAAATAAACAATACTAAATATTCCCATTACATGTCTATAATTTCGGAACAGATGTAGAGTTTAATAAATGAGAAAATGCTTGCAGAAATTAAATAAATATGTAATCGATTACAAAATTAACAATGAATTATACATCAAATAAAAATACAAAAACAATGCCTAAATAAAAATACTAAATAATATGCAACCCAGATCAACTATACCTCATCTTGCTTGCGGTCAGAAAACACTTCAAATGCCCACATACATGCAACACAAGAAAAATGCCAACTAAAGCACAAAAGAAATAACCATTTAAGAAATAATATACAAAGTGATACTTACTCTTCAACTTTTTAATGACTGTTTTCATGAATTTTATCTTTCACAGAAATAAAAACTATTTCAATCCCAATTCTGTGAATATGCACTTGCTAGTCTTAACCACTGAAAGGGAAGAACCAGAATAAAATGAGGAGGAAGGGGGGGGGGAGACGATAAAAAAGGAATTAAGAGGAAAAATGAACAGCGAGGCGAAGGGACGAGAGGAGAAAAGGAAATATTATGGAACACTTCTTTCACCAATGGAAAGGTTCTCTCTCTCTCTCTCTCTCTCTCTCTCTCTCACGAGTGTTTTTTTCTGCTCTGCTGAAGAGAGAGAGAGAGAGGAGAGAGAGAGAGAGGAGAAGGAAGCGAGGATTGAGAGAGAGAGAGAGAGAAGAGATTACAAAAAGGGGATGATGAGTTCTATAAAATAAATATATAAAATAAATTACACACATATATATATATATATATATATATATATATATATATATATATATATATTATATATATTATATATATATATATATATATATATGTATATATATATACGTATATGTGTGTGTGTATGTGTGTGTGTGTGTACGTATGCATGTATAACTGAATCACGAAAGTTTGGAACATATCAAATGCATAAATAAGGTATAAGCCACGAATGGAAGATAAACAATGGAGTAGCTACAAGATCTTTCTACTCAACACCCTTTACTTAGCAGACAAACTGACTTACATGAGAAACTGAGAGGACAAGGAAGGGTCGTATAAGTGACATACATACATGTAATCACAACTGCTATGAACATATGAGCCACATAACATCAAATATTTAACTTACTTATTAAAACTAAAACAGAAATATCTCAAAACCCATTGAATTTAAATAAACTTACTACAAAACTAGTGTCTGAACGAATAAAAGCTATGCCTGTAGAAACATTTAATATCATATAATATTCCCACTGGAAACAACAAAGTATTAACCGAATATTGACATCCTCCAAATATGCTAATCGGTGGATTTTGGATTTTAAACTTGTTGTTTTCGCTATCATTTCAAAGCACTGACATTTCAGGTAATATACCGCTTTGTCAAATGCAAACGAACGACCAGTAAATCTCTCTCTCTATCGCTATCTCTCTCTAAGAAAATAAACTTTATTATATACCAAATACCACTTCACTATCAACCCTTAAGCCAATTCCTTTGCCTTCCAGCTAAAAGTAATCCATCTCAATCCTAATCTACCCCAATCCTTCCTTCCACCCACTTTGGGCACTTTAGGATCGGGATAATCCTTGAAATGTCGAGGTCGTAGATTGTGACAGTTTCATGAAGATTCCTGAAGGAATTGGTACGATTTCATTAGCAGAGATGTTGTAGTTTTATCTCGAGAGAGAGAGAGAGAGAGAGAGAGAGAGAGAGAGAGAGAGAGAGAGAGAATCTCTATGACGCCACAGCACGGGAAGGATATATGGAGAGACCTTACCTTACAGACCTTACATCTTCTTCGGGTTGCCCAGGTCCCTCAGTGTGAGGCACCTCTAATGTCTACCAGAGAGTTGCTAGTACATCTTGCAGTATATTTGCATCCTCCAATCTTGGATGGTCTGGGATGCAGCTTAGATATTTGTCGAGCTTATTCTTAAACACATCTACGCTCACTCCTGATATATTCCTCAGATGAGCTGGCAACGCATTGAATAGACGCTGCATTATCGATTGCTGGTGCATAGTGGATTAATGTCCTGTGTGCTTTCCTTATTTTTCCTGGTATAGTTTTGGGCACTATTAATCATACCTCTGCTTGCTCTTCCTGATATTTTTAGCTCCATGATGTTTTCGGCTATTCCTTCTATCTGTTTCCATGCCTGAATTATCATGAAGCGTCTCTTCTCCTTTCTAGACTATATAATTTTAAGATTGTAGTCTTTCCCAGTAGTCAAAGTCCTTAACTTCTATTCTAGCTGTAAAGGACCTGTGTACACTCTCTATTTGTGCAATATCCTTTTGATAGTGTGGGTACCATATCATATTGCAATATTCAAGTGGACTACGAACATATGTTTTATAAAGCATAATCATGTGTTCAGCTTTTCTTGTTTTGAAGTGCCGTAACAACATTCCCATTTTTGCTTTACATTTTGCCAATAGAATTGCTATTTGATCATTGCATAACATGTTCCTATTCATCATCACACCAAGGTCTTTACTGCTTCCTTATGTGATTGTCTCATTATTAGTTCCCCTATATGCACATAGCTTTCCTTCTCTGTCTCCATAATTTATCGATTCAAATTATCAGAGTTAAATACCATCCTATTTACCTCTGCCCAATCATATACTTTGTTAAAGTCTCTTTGTAGCGCGTTCCTATCTTCATCACAAGTAATTTCTCTACTTATTCTTGTGTCATCTGCGAAAAAACTACTCACTACCGAATCCTAACATTACTGTCTATGTCTTCAATCATAATAACAAACAGTATTGCAGCTAACACCGTACCTTGTGGCACACCGGAAATTACCTCCTTGGTTTCATCCGATTTCTCATCGTTTGCAATAACTATCGGTTTTCTGTTGTGTAAAAATTCTTTTAACCATCTTCCTACTTTGTCCACTATATTATGTTTTCTAATTTTCTTTGCTAATATATTAAGATCTACCTTGTCAAACGCTTTTGCAAAGTCTAGATAAACCACATCTGTTTCATTTCCGCTTTTTCATATTTTTGTATATGTTTCTTACGGTGGACTAACAGTTGGGTTTGTGTACTTTTTCCGGGTACAAAACCATGTTGTCCTATATTAAACAAATTATTTTTTTATTAAATGTTCCATAATATTTTTCTTCATTACCCTTTCATACACTTTCATAATATGTGATGTTAGACTCACAGGCCTATAAATACTTTGCCTCTAGTCTTGATCCACTTTGAAAGTAGGGGTGATATATGCTAATTTGTGATCATCATAAATCTTGCCTGTATCTACACTTTGTCTTAATAATATTGCAAGTGGTTTTGCGATAGAATGAACTACTTTCTTTAATAAAATAGCAGCTCCATTTTTAATTTCATAATAGCCTGCACAATATCAGCTTTATTAATATCTATGTCTGCGAAATATTCACTATTTTCGTCCCCTTACTTCTATATCATTATCTTCATTATCAATTCTAGAGGTGAATTCTCTCTTATATCGTTCTTATATTTCTATTCTTTTATTTATCTTTTTCGCTTACGAGTATAATAGTTTGGGGTTTTGCTTGAAATTGGGTTTTTTCTTCCAAGTCCCATTTTTCATTTTCTTTTGATTGTCTAATCTTTTGTTCTGCATTTTCTATCCTACTTTTTAGTTCTATAACTTTCCATGCATTTTTTTCTTTTGCAAGACCTTTTTACCACTTTCTGATTTTATGGAACAAGATCCTTCTGTCTCTTGGTATACATGACTGATGTTTGCTTTTCTTCTTTGGTATATATTTATATCCACTATTTTTCTCCAATATTTTTTTTATATAATATCTCCGTATTTACCCTTATATATCACTTACGAAAATGTTATCCCAATCATTGTTTAATTCCTCATTTATTTTGACCATTTAATATTTTCTTACCTTAGAAGTTGTATTTTCCATATTCTTCTCCCACTTTTTCATTTCTTGCTTAACTCTGTTTTCACTTGCTTTGGAATGGACTGTTAATTCTATGACATTATGGTCTGAAATACTCGCATTATAAAACTATTATTTCTTTAACATAATTCACCTCGTTCACAAATACTAGGTCTAAAGTATTTTCCTTTCTTGTTGGCAGGTGATTTATTTGTTGAATGTTGTATTCTAGTAGCATATCTAATAGCTTTTCGAATTGCCTCTTATCTTCTGCACTACTATTACTCTCTTTTTAATATGTATAAATACAACCACAATCTCCTTATTCATTCTTTCCAGTCTACGAAAGGAAAGTTAGTGTCTCTGGATAGGAGAATAGTCCAGTCCTTTTGATTTCTACATATATCATCCAATTTTTCTATTATTATGTAAAACTCTTTAGTATTAGGGGGTTTATCTATTACTATGTTCATTAATTTTTCAGATTCAAATTCTACCGCTATTAGTTCACATTCTGAGTTACTATATTTCTCATATATTTTTCCTTGTTTTTTTTTTTTTTTCTTTCCCAATATTGTGGTTCCCCCTTGATTCCTATTTTTGATCGTCATTCCCAGTCTCTTGGGAATACCAGGTTTCACTTCTATTCATGATATTTATTTTTTTTTTCAATTTGGGTTAGTTCTTCTAAGTACTCTATTTTTCTTTTTGAGTTACTCGTAACTAAACCCTGCGCATTCATCACTATGATAGTTTTGCGTGTTTTTCTTCTTCAATTTAATATGGGTAATAATAAGGATTTTCCCATGATCTTTCTTTCCTGTTCTGGTATGTTGTTCTTTTCATCATTTCCAGAAATTCTGACATTAAAAAATCCAACTTTTCCATAATATTTGATCTTCCTTCATCATAATTATTCATTTTGTCTGAATCTGCAATTTTCTCTGTATCTGCAATATCCTCTTGCATCATAAATACAGTTCTTATCTCTTGAGCTGTATCTTGGAGCTGATGCTTGGAAACTTTTTGCTGACACTCCATATCGCGGTGATGGCTTGCTTTTTTCCTTCACCTCATATTCTTTGTTCCTCTCTTTATTTGTTTCTTTCTTATTTTGGATTTTATTGTTCGATTGATTATTTATTTGATTTTGATTCATGGCTACAGGGTGCATATATTTACATTTTTTGTCGAACTTACATCCTTTTCCTTCTTTTAGGTTTTTGCATATTTTGGATGTAGATCTCTGCAATCATCCTCATAGCCGTCTAGGTATGCACATTACCATAGATTTCATTAGTTGTGACATACCTTGGGATGTTGTAGTAACATACTTTCTCCAAATCTGCAATTCCCTCTTTTCAAAAGGTTGCAGACTTTGTCTTTCTTGTCTATTTTTTTCCTCTTTCCATCATTGTGCAGGTCTGGGTGAGCCTCTTCGGGATTTTCTTTTGTGTTGTCATGTCGTAATTTATTTCTTCGTAGGTATGCTGCTTGATTGCCTCATATGTAGTATCAATGGGATCTCTGCATCCATACTTTATCATTTTCTTTTGTTTTCCGTTATTTTTTTCTGTCATTTCAGTTTTGTTTACTTCTCTTCCATTTTCCTCTTCTTATTCTTCTCCTTCCTCTTCTTCTTCATTCTCTACTATTTGTACATTCAGTCTTGATTTAATAACATTGTCTATCCATGATAGACATGTTGAGTAAAATATTCTGGTATCTTTTCTCATATCTTGCATAACTTCAGCACATTGAGGATGCGTCGGAATGTTGCATGCAGAACATTTTCTGATCAGGTTTTGTGGATTAACTATGCTATACCATGCCTTACAACAATTTGCATGCTTTTGGCATTCTTTTTCCTATTGCATCAATTAGGATATTCACAATGTTCA
>NC_087214.1:20137211-20141300 GCF_015104395.2 Macrobrachium nipponense | reverse complement strand
CTGCCGGCTCCGTGCCTTCCTGCATCCTTGCCAAGCGCCCCATTACCTTGGAAGATATCATCAAACTTTCGGAAATCAGCCCCATCGAGTGTGAATTCGGCCAGTCTTTTGTGTTACTGTAAATAATGGAATAATTGAACACAATACTCTGTGCCCTATCCACGTGGCCTATTTGCCGTTCCGTTTGTCTCAGGATATTCAATTTTGTGGTAAATAAAACTGATTAAGATCCACCTGGCTGGTTTCATGGCGACCTTCAAGCATTACACAGTTTACTAACTCAAGGAAAGTCCAAAGCGCTTCACTCTGACTCAATATCTTTACGTGTGAGCGTTGTGGCGGACATGTTGCAGCAAGGCTTAATATTTAATTCACAACAAAACCCATCCAAGACACCACACACGTAAAAATATATACATATACATTTTAGTCTCCCCTTAGTACCTTACCTTATGTCACGATTCAACTGGAAAGAAAACGCTTTCATTATTGTCCAACAGTTGTCTCTCCTCAAAAAATAACTAAGACAAGAGGAAAACTGGAAATGGCCTCTACCCTGTCACTCAAAAACAATGAACGAGAGAGAGAGAGAGAGAGAGAGAGAGAGAGAGAGAGAGAGAGAGAGAGAGAGAGAGAGATCCTGGCAGACCATCGCCTCGCACTCTCGTGTATCCAAGGTACTAATTCACCTCTATCTTTTGGACGCAACTTTTCTCTTTTAATGTAAACCAACATCCAGGTCCTAAGTATCTTTTAGAAGACTGTATCAGGCATCATCAACACAGACATATCTATGCAAAGCGAAAATGCCTCCCATTCTTAAAAATCAAGTAGCGATTGATTGCTTATAACCATTTCATTCAAACTTTCCCACTTAGGAGCGAAAGTGATCGTCCTCTGAGACAAGTGCTTTTCTGAGTCTCTCTCTCTCTCTCTCTCTCTCTCTCTCTCTCTCTCTCTCTCTCTCTCTCTGCTCCTTGTGCTTTAGATTCGTTTCATTCTCCAGTTATTTAGAAGTTATCGACACATGTGCAGATATATATATATATATATATATATATATATATATATATATATATATATATATATATATATATATATATATATAATGTGTGTGTGTGTGTGTGTGTGTGTGTGTGTTTGTACGTATAAAACATACTATAACAAACCACCTGCACTCCCCTCAGCATACAGACACACACTAACAGCACACACACATGAAAACAGGGCAATGTTTCTGCACCAGAAGCTGAGCTGCCCCAAAGAAGCCTCGTATCCAGTTGAGTGAATTTTGTGATAATAAAAGGTTGAAATCCATATTTTTTTTACTTCATTTATAGTTATTACTTTAGGGGAAGTGAAAAGAAAATGTGGATTTTAACTTTTTATTATTGCAAAACTAACAGCATATAGGGTTACTTCCTTAAAGATACTTAGAAAAACAAAGGAGCGAGAATTAATTGCAAATTATATAAGATGTAATTGATAATTATCTGAATTATGTCGAAATAAAACGATTTACCAGTATTTAAAACAAAAGTAATTCAATGATAAACTTTACATAAAAGAAAGTAATACACAAATACACAACACTTCCACACCCTATTAGTAGTGATAAGTTAAAATTGATACAATGGCACTACAACAACATCCACAACACAGTACTTATAACAGGTTGGAACAACACATTGATAAGAAGATATGTATCATTACAAGAACAGTTAGTACAAGAAAACTCAAGATTATATCATCAAAATTGGGAAGACTTAATCAAAAATACACAAATACTGTACAATAACCCAAAACATTTCTGGAACTCCGTTGCAAGACTGATGGGAAGCAAAACTAATACATCGCCATACATAAAGCATAGGAATGAGAAAATATATGATGACCAAGAGAAAGAAGTACTGCACAAGACCTACTGTCAGGAAATATTCCAGATAACGCAGGAGGATAACCAAAATTTCGACAACCAACATGAGACAATAGTCAATGAATTCATTGAACAACATAGACACAGAACGAATCCGCATCATGCAGCCGACATAAACAGACTCAATGAAGACTGCCCTCTAACAAGGAAAATAGAATTATGGGAAATCAAAATAATAATTAAAAATTTTAAACACAAAGCACCAGGAAGAAGTGGAATTAACAAGGTCATAATTCAAAATTTACCAGATATTACACTTGATATTTTCCAATTATATTCAAGAATGCAATAATGATTTTGATACCCAAACCAGGAAAAGATATGTGCCAGGTAGAGAATTTTAGACCAATATCACTACTAGAAATACCTGGCAAAATATTTGAAAAAATAATAAACAACAGACTAGTGTTGTTCCTAGAAGGTAATCAGCTACACAATAAAAGTCAATATGGATTTAGAAAAGGAAGAGGAATCCAAATTGCAATAGCAACAATATATGAGAGCATTGCACTGTCACAAAGAAGTAGATACCTATGCAACCTAGTATGTAGAGATAAATAAACAAAGGCATTTGACAAAACTATGGATACAAGGACTTCAATACAAAAATATTACATCTCAACCTTCCAGGACATTTTTGAGAAAAATACTATGCAACTTCATCAAAAAGAGATCGAAACAGCAGCAATCAAGTCACTAAATTACATAGGGAATCCATTCCCGTTACTAAGTGGAGTCCCACAAGGATCTGTACTCAGTCCAACATTATTCATATTATACATCAGATATGACTCCACCACCAGAGTACTGTACTGATGTCTGCTTTGCAGATGATATAACTCAAATAGTCATACACCCAGAAAAACGTACAAGGAGAAGGGACACAAATTTGAAAAGACAAGTAGCACAAAAAACAATGAACCAAATTGAAAGAATAAATCAATTTGAAAAGAAGTGGAAGATAAAGACAAATAAATCCAAATTCCAACTAGTATCGGTATCTGCATACAAACCTGCACAAATATTGTTAGACCAACAACCAATGAATTTTACTAAAAGTACAAGAATACTAGGAATGCAATTCGGACAAAGGGGAATATCAAGACATGTGAGAGAAAGGCTAAGGATAGCAAGAACACAAAATACAAAGCTGAAAAGGTTTAGGAATAGGAACACATCTATCAAAATCCATTTCTACAAAAGTCTAATCAGACCAATAATGGAATATCCACCAATACCCATGTGTTTAGCATCGACTTCCAATATAAGTGCATTACAAAAATTCCAAAATAAGATTCTAAGGTCTGCAGTGAGAAACAATCAAGATGACGATCTGAATATAGAACAAATACATAAAAAATACAAAGTAGAACCAATTAATCAGAGATTATACAGACTGGCAACCAATATATGGAGTAAACTAGTTCAATACAATAGTGAATTAGTAGAAGAATCAGAAGCAGAAGAGAGAAACCTTGACCCAAACAACACAGACCACAGATGGTGGAGAAGAGTATCTTCATATATTCATCGCGATGAACCTCGACCATTATACTATTAATTAAGAAATGTCTTGTGAAAAAGTAATTTGTAGAATTTAATATGTAGATATGATGCAAAATCATTATGAAAATTAAAATTAAGTTTAGAGTTAGAAAATTGGAACTTTATTAAATATGATTATATTCTGTAATAAAATTCAAAATATGTAATCTGTACAATTCACCATGTCATATAATGTATAATCATTATTGTATCATGTTAATATTAGCTAGAAAATTGTACCCTTACCCAAATATAATCGTGGATAAACCTCACTTTACCTTACTCTTACTAATACTTAACTTTCTAAACTATTCCCTACCAAGGTTAGCTAGCTAACTACCCTCACTCTTCTTTCACCCATCTTACCTATCAGCTAAAAAAAAAAAAAAAAAAAAAAAAAAAAAAAAAAAAGTAACAAGAAAAAATCAGTTTTGCTTCTACATTCATTGTTAACATTAATAAAGAAAGTACAAAAGTACCACGAATATTTCATAAATCAGTGATACTGCTGCACTGAGGATTCGTATAGTTATCAAGTCTATGCAGCTGGACAAGGATTATTTGTGAGTGGCTGAGTGCATAATAGTTGGCACCTTTAAGTTTTTGGG
>NC_087214.1:20109711-20132211 GCF_015104395.2 Macrobrachium nipponense | reverse complement strand
ATAATAAATGAACTAATCAGGAGGGGAAGGGGTGGAACACGTCCGAATATTCTCTCTCTCTCTCTCTCTCTCGTCAAATTCTTATCTAGTAATCTATATCAGAGCAAAATACATTTTTAAGGGATTTTAGATCACGCGAATTCATTCAGCGAAGGTTCGACAAAAATCTGAAATATAAAGGTTTTCAAAGACTCCTCCTCACATTTCCCTGGTGTCTGTCCATTTCCCTTCCGTTGCTTCACAGGTAATGATCGCAATTCTCTCATTTATGCAGCGATGCTCGAATGCTCAAGAGCGCTCATTAGAGAGAGATGACTCTTGATTGCCTGCCATATGGCCCTCATTAACATCCATTAAGAGTTTCTTTCCCTCACACTTTCAATGGGGCAGATGTCGCTCTGTTATATTTCCCTGCAAAAATATCTTAACCCGGAGAACGGTTGGAAATACCAATAGTATATAAAGATTTTCGTCGGAACTGTGTGTGTGTGTGTGTTTGCTTTCATACACTATACACACGCACACACACACGCATATCCATACAACGTTTAGTGTGCATCAGCACTCTAAAACATGTCACAAACACGTTAGTAACTTATCGCCAACACAAAAACAAGTTGAATACAAGTTAACGACTAATTGGTATTCCTAACCAATGCTTCATATCCAAATCAACCGGACCGTTTGCTTCAGAGTTCTGTAATGTTTATTTATTTGAAAAAGAAAATCAGACCTAACAGTAAACACGTCATAAACAAAAGTCAGCAACTTATCACATACATATCACAGACATGTTGAAAATATGTCAACGACCTCAGTGAAGTAAGAATCTTTGACAATGCTAGATCACCGTATGAAACACTGGTTAGGACTCCCAGTGAGTCGCTGACTTGTATTAAACTTGTTCGTGACATGTGTGCAACGAGTCGCCGACGTGTGCATATAACATGTTTGACTAAACGTGTGGAAGCACCATCAGAATTTATAATCACTTTCCACTTTAGGTGAGAACCATAATATTAGCGTCACATTTCAAAGGACATATAATCAGTCTCGCGTTCCGTCTTGTGACGAGAACAGACAAGAGACAAAGGAGGACAGACCGGACAGACAGACAGACTGACATCTGATAGGAACAGACATCACTGGAATACTCAGAGCAGTTCCAAGACAGCCCAGCAGACCCCAGCTGCCTCCTCCTGCATTTCCCAAAAGATACTTGGGACGTCACTCATTCAAAATTCCCAGTAAATGTTTATTATAATTTCGAAACGGATGTAGAGTTTAATTAAGAAATTATTGAATAAATAAGTAAAATTCCCAGTTTAAATTCTACAATTAACTTCGAAACAGATGTAGAGTTTAATAAGGAAATTAATAAATATATAAGTAAATGGAGGAATAAATTGATAAATTTTAAAAATTAAATATATAACAAATAAATAACATAAAAAAACACTAAATATTCCCAGTACATGTCTATAACTTCGGAACAGATGTAGAGTTTAATAAAATAATAAATTACTTTTGTAAATTATATAGATAAATATGTAATCGATTACAAAACTAAAATTAAATATACTACATCAAATAAAAATACAAAAAATGCCTGAATAAAAATACTAAATAATATGCAACCCAGGTCAACTATACCTCTCCTTGTTTGCAGTCAGAAAACACTTCAAATGCCACATACCTGAAATACAAGAAAAATGCTAACTAGAGTACAAAATAAATAACCATTTATTTACGAAACAATATACTAAGTAATATCCTTAAACTTTAAAATGCCTGTTTTCATATACCTATTTATCCTGCATAGAAATAAAACTATTTCAAACCCAGTTCTATAAATGTTATTGCTGCTCTTTCCCACTGAAAAGGAAGAACCAGAATGAGAGGAGGAGGAGGAGGAGGGACGATTAAAAGGGAATTAAGAGGAAAAATGAACAGCGAAGGACGAGAGGAGGAAAGCAAATATTATGGAACACTTCTTTCACCAATGGAGAGGTATATTTCTCTCTCTCTCTCTCAGTGTGTTTTGTTTCTGCTCTGAGAGAGAGAGAGAGAGAGAGAGAGAGAGAGAGAGAGAGAGAGAAAATTACAAAAAGCAGATGTTGAGGGAGATTCTGTATGCATGTATGTATGTGTATGTATATATATATACATGTAAGTAAGTATGTACGTATGTATGTATATATATATGATATATATATATATATATATATATATTTATATATATATATATATATATATATATATATATATATATATATATATATATGTGTGTGTGTGTGTGTGTGTGTGTGTGTGTGTGTGTGTGTGTGTGTTCACAATTGCTATGGACATAAGAGCCACATAACATCAAATATTTAACTTAGTAATTAAAACTAAAACAGAAATATTATCCTCAAAATACTTAAGACTACTTACACGAGACGATTAACATCCATTTTCATCTAAATAAACTCCAACAAAACTACAGAGTTTGAAGGAATAAAAAATATGCCTAAAGGAAACATCTATCCTATAATATTCCCACAGGAAAAAACAGAACTATGCCGTTCCTTACGTTAGCTGACGGATCTTCCTAAAGATAAAACGCTTGAAATATAAATAAACGAGTGTATATTATATAAATAAATTGACATTATTTCAACAACTCTTTTATCCTAACGAATGGTTTCCATCTGGACTCTATACCGTCTCCAGAACAAACGTAACTTCTTACCAGAACAACATTCCGCCTTCTCCTTTCTCTCTCATAGAATTAACATTAAGGTGGCCGTAATATTAAACAATTTACTATAGTTTGCCTGGTGAGGTTGTGGAATCTTGGGGTCTCCTAATAGTCAAACGAGGAGCACATTCATTTCTGCTCTCAGCTGCTGCTGCTACTGGCGTCGTCTCCTGAATTCGGGTGAGTCAGTTTTCTTTGCTATTCTCTCGCATTTATTTATTTGTTTTTTATCACCTTTTCATATAACCTCTCTCTCTCTCTCTCTCTCTCTCTCTCTCTCTCTCTCTCTCTCAGCTGAAACTTAGAAAAAAAAACTCCAATGAACCTGTCTCCTGGTTCGTGGGACGATTACGGCGTCACTGCAAAAAAATTATTTGTCAACATCTGATTTTTAATAATAATAATAATAATAATAATAATAATAATAATAATAATAATAATAATAATAATAATAATACACATAGATGAGACGGGAAACAAATACCTGGGAATAATGGAAGGAGGGGATATAAAACACCAAGAGATGAAGGACACGATCAGGAAAGAATATATGCAGAGACTCAAGGCGATACCCAGTCAAAACTCAACGCCGGAAAATATTGATTAAAAAGCCATAAAACACAATGGGCAGTCGCCAGTAATCAGATAACAGCGCAGGGAATAGTGGAATGGACGAAGGCAGAACTCCGCAACATAGACCAGAAAACTAGGAAACATATGACAATACACAAAGCACTACACCCAAGAGCAAATACGGACAGACTATACATAACACGAAAGGAAGGAGGGAGAGGACTGCTAAGCAGAGGACTGCGTCAGCATCGAGAACAGAGCACTGGGGCAATATCTGAAAACCAGTGAAGACGAGTGGCTCAAGAGTGCATGGGAAGAAGGACTGATAAAAGTAGATGAAGACCCACAAATATACAGAGACAGGAGAATGACAAACAGAACAGAGGAATGGCACAACAAACCAATGCACGGACAATACATGAGACAGACTAAAGAACTGGCCAGCGATGACACATGGCAATGGTTACAGAGGGAGAGCTCAAGAAGGAAACTGAAGGAATGATAACAGCGGCACAAGATCAGGCCCTACGAAACCGGAAATATCAAAGAACGATAGATGGAAATAACATCTCTCCCATATGTAGGAAGTGCAATACGAAAAATGAGACCATAAACCACATAGCAAGCGAATGTCCGGCACTGCACAGAACCAGTACAAAAAAGAGGCATGATTCAGTAGCAAAAGCCCTCCACTGGAGCCTGTGCAAGAAACATCATCTACCTTGCAGTAATAAGTGGTACAGACCAACCTCCCGAAGGAGTGATAGAAAACGATCAGGCAAAGATCCTCTGGGACTATGGTATCAGAAACAGATAGGGTGATACGTGCAAACAGACCAGACGTGACGTTGATTGACAAAATCAAGAAGAAAGTATCACTCATTTGATGTCGCAATACCATGGACACCAGAGTTGAAGAGAAAGAAAGGGAAAAAATGGATAAAGTATCAAGACTGATGATAGAAATAAGAAGGATATGGGATATGCCAGTTGGAAATCGTTACCCATAATCATAGGAACACTAGGCACGATCCCAGATCCCTGAAAAAGAAAGGAATCTGGAAAAACTAGAGGCTGAAGTAGCTCCAGGACTCATGCAAAAGAGTGTGATCCTAGAAACGGCGCATATAGTAAGAAGAGTGATGGACTCCTAAGGAGGCAGCATGCAACCCGGAACCCCACACTATAAATGCCACCCAGTCGAATTGGAGGACTGTGATAAAGCAAAAAAAAATAATAATAATAATAAAATAATAATAATAATAATAATAATCCTTATCTCAGCTGAAGGTCATATGCAAAGATAGACTTGGTAGGGACAATACAAAAATGAGATACATGAGATAAGCTTATAATAATAAACGGTTACACCAATAATCATAACAATAATAATACAAGTAAACTTACTCTTATTTGTAATCGCTTTTACCATCATCAAGCTCATGTTTAGAAAGTCTAACATTAGGCCAAGATTTATAAAACACGATCACCAACTGAACTTTCTAGAGACGAAAGGGCGAAAGGATAGAAACCCCCTGGGACAATCCCAAACTCCCCCTAAGGAGAATAAATTTTACTCCTCTCTCTCTCTCTCTCCTTGTTTGGAACGGTTAGCCTCTCAAGATTTGTCTATGTGGCGCTTCTCTCTGATCTTTTGACAGGATTTGTCATTTCATGTTCAGGGAAAAATTAAATCTTCACAATGTATTGAACACCGATTCGGTGCTGACTGACACCACTAGACTAACTGTAGACGGTAATTCTATATCAACAGATTAACTTTGGCAGTTAAAGAATATTACATATCTATCTATTAGTAATACGTAATTTTATTTTCAGGAAAACCAAACGCTACATCGATGTATCGAACATCCATCCTTTCGGTACTTGACACCACTAGACTAATTAACACCAGCAATAAAATGGATGTAGTTTTACGAATATCATTAACCTGACTGATCCAGAAAACAGCATTAAGTTGTCACAACTGTCTGAAACTATTTCATGAATAGTACAACGTTTACCTCACTTGCATTCTCGTCTAAGACCTGAACGCCATCTCGTTTTAAATAATGAATCATCATATTCTCTTCTTTCCTTCATTTATTTCTAAACTTAGCAAAGTATCGACTAGGCATGAAAGGAAAGCTATTCCCAGAGGTACTATATACGCTTCGAATGACATAGCAATATGCAAAAGGTTCCATATCAAGATCCTTTATTCCAACTGCTGATCTGCATCCAACAGAAGCAATAGACGATAGAATAGGTTCATCTACAGATTCCAGAGTAAACAGTGGCACCAAATCCCTTTAATCAGAGCGGGATCCTCCCTAAATAGGGTCTCATATTGCCAAATAGGCCTAACTGCATAAGATAGACCATCAATAAATATGTATAATACGCACACCTTGTCGTGCTGTAAGAATGGATTACAATCCTTTTGTGTTTTGGAGATGTATAAAAGAAAAAAAAAAAAAACAAAAAAAAAAAACGTTGAAATCCAGAGCAGTTTCAGTACCAACTGGTCTCCTCTTCAGGTAATGACTGTATAGTGCGATAAAAGAAGTGAAGTTACTAATGCATTTTTCCCTCTCTTGACTCTTGTAACTTTTCTTCTTTTATTGTATTAATCTATAGTGCCGGAGAGATCAGTCTATCTTGACACTGTAGTGAATTTTAACGTTTTTTATATTTTTGCAACACGCAACGGGATTTTCATTCCGACCGTTTCTTGTAACAGCTCAAAATGCATAGAAAACGGAGGACAGATCACGTGAATGGGTAACGAAGACATAAAATACGATTCCTTAACCTTGCATTCCCTGGGTTCCTTGGACCAAGAAAGGAATCCAGCCTATATATAGCTCCTGTCCGACAGGATTATAATTAAACATGTCGGCAACTTATATACATGTCATAAAGAAGTTGAAGAGAAGTCGGCGACAGACTGTTGAAAACTAATCACAGGTCAGGACTACCAAAAAGTCAAGTACTTGTATTCAACTTCTTTGTGGCGTGTGGACGACAAGTAATAATTAAGCCTCTTCAATAATTAACCACCAGCTATAGTTGACCCCCACAATAATTAGCCCTCTGTAATTATGCAATTATTAACCATCTGCAGTAATTAACCTTTTGCAATGATTAACCAAATGTCATAGTTAACACTCCACAATAATTAACCAAGTGCAATAATAAACTAATAAACCACCTGTAATAATTAACCCTCTTCAATAATTGACCCTCTTCAATATCTAACCTTCGGCAATAGTTAACCATCTAACAGTTAATCATCTACAATAATTAACCCTCTGCTATAATTAAACCTCAGCAATACTTAACCACACTGCATTAATTAATCCTCTGCAAATATTAACGCTCTGCAATAATTTAACACCTAAAAAAGTTAACCATCTGCAGTAATTAATACTCCACAATAATTAATCATAAATTATAGTTAACGATCTGAAATATTTAGCCCTCTGCAGTAATTAAAACTCCATAATAATTAACCACATGCTATAGTTGACCATCTGCCATATTTAGCCCTCTACAATAATTAACCTTTTGCTATAATCAACGGTCTGTAATAATCAACTGTATTCAATAATTAACCAGCTGCAGTAGCTAACGTCTGCAAAAATTAGCCACCTTCAACAGTTAGCCCTCTGCAATACTTAACCACCTGCAGTAGTTAATGTCTCCAAAAATGATCCACCTTCAATAGTTAACCCTGTACAATACTTAACCACCTAAGTAGTTAACCTCTGCAATAATTAAACCTCTGCTACAGTTAACCATTTGCAATAACCCTTCAAATCATTAACCACTTGCAATAATAAACCGCCAACAATAAATAACCATCTGCAATAGTTAACCATCTACTATAAATAAACATTTGCAATAATTAACCCGGTAATAATCAACCTTAGGCAATAACCGCCTCGCATACCCGAGTGTTTCCCCATCAGTTATGGTCAGGTTTCAGCTCCTATGACATGTGTGGCTCAGTTGGCAGCGTCCTTGCCTTTAAGGCCCCCATACACTGAACGATTGTCCTTATCGACCCACACACACACTATTCAGACAGTATGAACGATTTTGTCTCTAGAAGACATGGCATCATCTCTAGAAGAGACGCTCGCGATAGGATTATATCGGCAGACAAACCCATACATTGAACGATCTGTGTATGACAGACTTAAGTCGCCAGCCTGCAACCTGCTCGTGACAGATTCCCGCCGAGATCGTTCAGACACGAAGCTCCGCCCACTTTTACATTCAGACAAGCCAATACACAGTGTTTTAGCGAACGATACAGACAGTCGTTCAGACAATTGCAATCGTCAGTGTATGGGGACCTTTAGCCTCGTTGACACGGGGCTAGTGTTGACACTAGGATATTTGGCAGGACAGTATTGGCAGCCAGTAGCCATCAAGATGTCCAGTGCCAGGGATGTAGCTATTGACGCTGCAGTTGTCTTTTTGGTAAACGAATTAGAAATAATTGTGAAAAATAAACGCAACAAGAAACGTACAGCATGGCAGAGGAAGTGGCTTCAACGGAGAGAAAGTTTAGGAGGCTCCAGTACAATACTTACTGAAATGGCCACCGAAGCTCCTACAGAATATGAAAGACGTGCAAGAGGGTGATGTATTACCTTTTCTAGACCTATAATTACTCGCATGCAAAAGTTTAAGAATATAGTGGGTGGGTCTCAGCTGCAAAACTGGATAAATTTTCTGTATAGTTTCACTCATTTATTACTCTATGATTAACCAGGTATGCCATCACTGTGAAAGGCCGTAGCCTACTTTATGGTATAAAAGAGGAGGAAAAGCAACAGTACTTCATTCGACATCCAGATACCCCTAATTTTGTCTAGGTATTAATTCAATCTGCATCATAATTTGTTTACAGACAGGAAATAAAATGAAGTTGGCTACAACAGAAACTTGACAAATTTGAGGATGAAGCCCTGCGTGCTGTTGCATTTCGTAGGAAGGCGTCAGCTTTCTTAAACGACGACAGTCGAGGCTGATAAATGTCCATCCAGTCCTGCTCCACTTGTCTTGATTTTTCAATTTTCATCAGTTCTTGTCTACAAACGGTTTTGGTATCCTTCATTTTCTTCCTTAAAAAACCAAAGCTAGAAACGTGAAGGGCTTCCTTGATCAAAGCTTCAGCCAGTATATTCATAGCCATGCCCAAGCTTGCTCCTATTCATGTAATGAGCGTGCTTTATATCCCACAGCCATTCATATTCCTCATATATTTCCAAAAAATGTGGAAATTTCATTTGAATTCCACTTCTCGCACATGCTTCCATTCAGGGAAGGTGACGGATACTGTCCAACAACGCGGCCACTTGGCGTTGACATGGGGACAGTTGTGGCCACTAGTGGGTCACATGACCACTATCGCGGACTATCCCGCAATGGCAAGTTCACTAACTTTTCGTTGACATTGGGCAAGTAGAGGGGTCGTCCACAGGTCGCTAGCACTAGCGGCTGCGGAATTAGCCCTGTGTCAATGAGGCTTTTCTATGCAAAGGCCTGGGTGGGTTCGATCCTGATGCAAGTCATATATACTACAAAATTTGGATATTAAAATGGCGATATACTCAGTCCCGTATTTCAATTTGGACGTCCTAAATCTTCTGGAAAACTATAGGACTTAGATGTTATATAAAATAAAGGGCCTAGCCTAGCTAGCCTAAGAAAGGTATATGCTTAGTCTACGAGCCAACGGGTGGCCAAGATACAAATACCTATTCTTAATTTTTTCTTAAAAATCGTTCTTTACAAAAAGACATTTTGTTAAAATATAGAAAATACTGATGCTGGAACTTATGGAATGGAGCCCTTACCTTCTTCCAGGCCCTAAGGAACGTCGTAGATGACGACAAATTAAAAACTAACTTTTCAATCACTAGACAACACAGAACACAATCACAGCCTTCGAATGCTACTGAAACAAACGCAGACATTTGGATACGATAAACAAACCGCAAATCGGAGCCGCGTTTGTGACCTATGGCCGAAGTTATTTGTACACTAAAGAGAGGACCATACCTAGCCACCAGTCCCACACACCAGTAGCCAGGCAGACAGCAACTCTGCCCACCACCAAACCTCCAATTTCCCCGTCAGCCCTTCTTCAGTAGTTGACGTTTAAATGCTTATTATAAACTTGACCCATATTTGCAGAAAGACTAACATAAAATGATTTTATATACTTGTTCACATACACTAAATAGCATAAAAATAATTTTATATCATACATCATAAACATTACTATGTTTATATTACTTTATACAGGTTTCTAACTTCTCTCGATATGAAACCAAACAATTTGAACACCCCTGGTGCAGTTGTTATCAACAGACCCAACAGAAGGGAAACGATTCCTGTGGAGTTTTTTCCTGGTAATAAAATGACTATTTTCGTTTGGTTAGCTCTATCAATAAGTTCTGTCCGGTAATATTAATCAATCAAATATTTCCCTTTAGTATGAGTAATGATTATCCTCTCTCTCTCCTGATGTAGGATGGGTCCACTGGTCCACACCAGACCAATTTTCAATTTTCTCACATTACCCTAACGGGTGATGAAGGTAAAATAAAAGCAGGTGCAGCTACAGGGGCCGAAGGGACGCTGCAAAATATAGTAATACCTACAGTGCACCAAGTGAGGTGCACTAAAGGTACTGGACCCTACAGGAGATGTAGTACTGTTGAATGGGTAACATAATCCAAGGTAATGATGATGGTATATATGACAAAAGGTATTTTTTTCAGCAATGCTGTTGTCTACCATAAACAAAATTCTTCTGGGCTTAAATTTAAAGCAAACCACTGGCCTAGTATTTCATATTAGTTTGTCGGGAAAAATTTTTTTTTTTATCTTTTTCTTTTATGCATTCTTTTGTTTTTAGTCTTCTGTGCCTGTTATGTTTCCCTCCTTTGGTGATATGTTATGTTGCTATAGAAAAATAAGGTCTCTTAATATTACAGCTTTTTGGATAACAGCTTCGTCCCATAACAGAGTCCATCACTGAACTGAAAGGTGATGAAACAACTGCAATTAGGAATTGCGTAAAAAAGAACCTCGAATTTTGCAAACGCAAATATATCTGTATTTGTGTCTATGTCGTTAAAATACGCGCAAATAAAATTACTGATAAAGGGAAAATATACGGTCACGAATTTCGAGTAGAATATGAAGTTTAGGCCATAGGCCAAGCGCTGGGACCTCTGAGGTCATTCAGCGATGAAACGAAATTGGGAGTAGAGAAGGTTTGAAAGACGTAACAGCCGGATAACCTTTTGCAGTTGAAGAGGCCCTGTGAAACAACTATTGGGAGATGACTGACGAAAGTAAGAAGGAAGAAAGAGAATGTGAACGGAGGCGCAGTAAAAGATGGTTGCAGCTAAGGGCCATGGAAGGGACGCTGCAAAGAACTCCTTAAGTAATGCCTACAGTGCACCGCGTGAGGTGCAATGACGGCACTACTTCCCTACGGGATGGTGATGACTTTAGTCACCATAAACACAAAGAGAAACGTTCTGTTTAAGTTAACATCAATAACAACATGACATTTGAAGCCATTCTAGTGTTCGTCTCTACAGAACGCAATGTCTCTTCATGAACAGTGACAGCCGTCAAATTCGGACCAGACTTTCCTCAACTCACAACAGACTTGGCTGTCCCTTGGGAACGGCAATGGGTCACAATGCGTCCCACAATTGGAGACTCAGGAGATTCAACTTCATTAATCTAATATTACTTAAATCCATTCGCGACTTATCAAACTGTTTACAAGATTCAACATGAAATTTCAGTAAGAACAATTAATTAAACTGATAAAAAAGATAAACAAATTCCCTTTTGACTTTCTGAAAAAGGAAATTACGAACATAAAACATTACAAAAGGGATGAGAGAGAGAGAGAGAGAGAGAGAGAGAGAGAGAGAGAGAGAGAGATGACTGTAAGACAACTCGTAAGGTCATCTGACCTTCATTGAAAAAAGGTCACCTTGACCTTTGCCACTGTGATGACAAAATCTGTCCGGAAGGAAAAAAAGTTGCCACGAAAGAAGCCGTTCCAGTGGGAGGATTATTCAGCAAAAGCTTCAAAATTGAGGCAGTAAATATATATGCTCAATTATACCGTTATATAGAAAATCCCAGATATTTCAGCCCCGGGGCATCCACAAAGACAGAAGGTTGCAACAGCAATAAAAAGTCGGGACTTTTATTTCCATTTTCAGTTACTTGCTTGGTGAATAACAGATGGATAATGATGAACACAAAACGCCACTAAGAAGGGTTACTCATTGATCTTTAGGGTCGTTAATCCCGACTGGATTTGGGTTGATGCAATTTGCATAAATTCCAAGTCAAAAGGTATTTTGTATAGAGTGAATAGCTGAATTTATTATTGGAGTTATTGCATTGCAAAGTGAATGCGTGATCAGGCCTCCATAGGCGTAATTGCCTCCAGCAACTTGCAATATAGATATGGGCCCCTATACGCCTGATAGCCGATAAGTCGCCACCCCCCCCCTCCACAAATTGCAATCTATAGAGGCAGACAGGTATTACTGTTTTAAACACGTGCATAATGAAAGAGAGAGAGAGAGAAAACGACGTTGTAAAATGAAACTAAACTAAACGAAACTAAACTAACCGTGACTTTTGAAACTTTTTTTCTTTCTTTTTCTAAGGTCTTTCTGTGTTTCTTCTCCAACTACAACTCGTCAATTCTTCTCCTCATTCCGTGATGTTTCTCTCTTCGTTATGACCTGACAGGTAAGTATCAGTAACATCAAGTGCACTGACTGATAGGAATAGATTCTCAAAATATAATTAGCCTACTTAAAGTAATATTTGACGGAATGGCCTATTTAACTGTGCAGGGTTCCATATTGCTAAAAGCGCAAGTGAGACGATCTTGTTACTTAACATAGGGCCCAGCCCTGGTGGGGGATGGGGGTTCATATTAGGACATTAGCCAACTCCCCCCCCCCCCCCCCCCCCCCCCCCAATCCTGTCCCAAACTGACAATAAACACCCGTATTATTCTCCGTGAAAAACTGTCAACTTGTAAACTATTGTACGAAAGTAAGTAAATAAAAATGCATATTTAAGTGAAAGTCATCCTCGCTTTGGTAGGAATTGTTCTCATCCAATTTAAGGTTCAATTCTTTCGTATGACGTCATGTAACGGTCCCCTAAACGAAAGTTCCAGTTCAAAAACAATATTTCCAAAATTGTTCTTAAAAGCAATAGTACTACCACTCGTAAAAACTAGCACAAAAAATGTGTTCAAGCTATATATTAGGTATTGTTCAGCATACTATATTCAGTGTACTATAACACAAATGCAAAAAGTCACATAGTATGTTTGTAGTTTATGCAATGGACGTCAATCGTCCTCATCATTCTCATATCCTAACATTGCAAATATCTTGAAGCTCCAGTCTTTGGTTCTGCCAGCAAGTCTACCAGACATATCCAAGCCTGTCAGGGCATGAAAACCCAACAGGGCAAATGCCCGCTTTTGTCCTAATTTGTCGTGTATGTTACAAACAGCAATATCTCGTGTACAGAAGCATGTGGATGTTCGGTTTTCACTTGCAACAACAAAACAAGCCAACCAGGGATAAATGAGGAGCATGAAGACGATTGATGGCCATTGCATAAACTACAGACACACTATATTACTTTTTGCATTTGTTTTATACACTGAATATAATATACTGAATAATACCTAATAGTGTCACTATAGTTGGATTTGTTATTTACCTTCTGACAAACTTATCTCTTTAGTCAAACATATCTTGTTTGTACATTTATTTCCAATAACATAGTCTGGATTACGATGTCAAATTTAGAGTAACAGTTGCCATTGTAGATACCATCTTGATTTGAGACATGTAAATAATGCACCGAGCCTTAATTTGATGATCTATTGGTTTCCTCATGTCAGAAAACTCATATTTTGATACTTTGTTTATAATTATATCTCTTGCATTAGCGAAGATATTGCATTATTGCCAAATAAATGAAGGACATTTTGGACGCCATCTTGGATTTTAGACCCTTAGAATGTACAGAAAAAATGACACCCTAATTTCATTTAAAGTTTATGGTGTCTTCTTTCAAAATCAAGTGAGGTTTTGCTTTTACCAAAAATATACACGAACTTACAAATTATCCTAAACTATTATCTGTCAGATCAGAATTGGAAATCAGCCTGCAGTGTGTGTGTGTGTGTGTGTGTGTGTGTGTAGAGACGAGGACAAAAGAGAGAGAGAGAGAGAGAGAGAGAGAGAGAGAGAGAGAAGGAATGAATTTGCTCCACACTTGAGTATTTGGAGTCCAGAAGACTCCACATCTGCACTTGGCGAACTGTTGAACACATTTTAGTAGTATAAAAAAAAAAAAAAAAAAAAAAAAAAACACTGAGCAACTCTTGAGAAAGACCATCCACCAACTCCCTTCTACCTTTAACAGGATCCTCAAACTAACTCATAGTGACCATGGAGTTGAAGGGTTGAAGTTCTCCAGTTCTGACCCTGCAGCCTACCGACTGACCAGCCTTGAATATTACATAGATTCATTGGTAGTATTCCTCTAAGCGATCAGGTAGGGAGAGGCAGAATATTCATAGGATATTCAGGGAATATTCATAGGAGTGAACGGTATTCGTGACAGTCGCTCTACAGCCAAAGTTAATCGGAAATAAAGAAGAACGTTTGGGACTTCTGGTCTGGTAACTACACTCACATGAATATGACTTCCATTTCAATTCCTTTTTGATTGATGTCCATTGCTACTTTTTTTAAGGTTTTATTTGGATAGCTGTTATATTTGACGTTAATAAATGCAGACTAAAGTATTTCAGTTAAAGTTCAAGTCATTAATGAAGTTCAGAATCTGGTGGCAACAGAAACGGAAGGAGAGAGTTCCGGAACTTGGTAGTAGAAAGGAAAAAAAAAGGTCATTACATTGGATTTACACAGGAAGACTTGGATGAAATGGAAAACTCTTTCAGTTGCAGATTTACTGACTGCCCTTTGAAAAAAAAAAAAAAAAAAAAAAAAAAAAAAAAAAAAAAAAAAAAACGCCAGATTGCTGTATCCACATCAACCCCGTAGAAGGGCAGTGCCGTCACTGCACTTCATGTGGGACACTGTAGGCGTTACTTAAAAGTTCGTTGCAGCGTCCCTTCTTTAGGGCCTTAGCTGCGACCCCTTGCATTCCTTTTACTGTACCTCCGTTCATATTCTCTTTCTTCCATCTGACTTTCCTCTACCCTCTCTTGACAGTTGTTTCACTGTTTCAACTGCGAAAGGTTTTCCTCCTGTTACGCCTTTCGAATAAACCTTTTTACTCTTGTTTCCCTTTCAGTGCTGAATGGCTTCATAGATCCCAGCACTTGGCCTTTGGCCTAAATTCTATAGTGTATTCTGTTATGAATCCATCAAACCTCATTGGCAAAACTGGATTTTCATGGCACAAAAAATAGCTAAATGCTTTCCTTACGATACGCCACTCCTTCATTGTATCCCTACCCTCAGGATATACCACAGCATGTGGCGCGGTCACACGCCCCCCTCCCCCAAACCCCCCTCAGAGAGAGTAAATCTGAAGGACTTTTGTCGCCTCCACAAGGATACAGTTCCAACGTCTCAGGACAGAGAACTAGACTGTCTTTGTGTCAGTAAGACATGTCAAGACTTCAGATTCCCAGAATGAGTTTGGGAATAGTTTTTGTTTTAGGAATTGGCCTGCTTGAGAATTTTCCGAGAATGAATTAAGGAATTGATCAAAGATATTTCATGAATTGACCTCCTTGAGAATATTCCCGGAATGAGTTTGAGAGGTCAGTTATATTTTGGGAATTGGCCTCCTGAAGAATGCTTGCTCTCATGAGCCCCAGTGTTTGTCTGAATCAATAGATAGGAAAATCGATCAGTGTTGTGAAAGTAACTTCTATACTACAAGTGGGAATAAGCATAATATGAATAAAAAAAGATCTTAATATGCTATAGAAGACATTAACTATAATAATAAAGAAAAGATTCATTATCTGTAAGGCTTAGGGGAATGTTTATACATAGTTAGAAACTGTTTATGATTAGTTCTAACCTCTCCCCCTCCCCCATTAATCTCCTGTAAATTAAGGCCAATCCCTCTCTCTCTCTCTCTTTGTGCCACAACTCTCGACTCATATTTCTGAGAGAATGATAAGAAATTCCAAGGTTCTCCAAACGGATCTTTAAACCAGAGCATTTTGATTTCAACATATAGTCTTTGACATAAAGCTCTGAATTTTGTAATATTTCCTTTAAAATGACTTGGCGGTAGCTCCTTTTCCCCAAAACTGTGTAAAATGATTCAGCAACCCTTACTACTGTTAATAAAAATCTCTAGACAGTGTAAGATGTGTTAGGATGAAGGCTGCTGGCACCGCCTAAGCGCCGCCCATATAAGTGACGTCATTGTCCACGTCACGAGCTATCTGTACTGTGAGTTAGTTGCAATGAAGATACAAGACAAAGCTGAATATCATTTCATGATCCTGCCTAGCTTTAGATCCAACAGACAGTAACGGTAAAGATGAAAGAATATAAATTGGTAAAAATCCAATCGTTTTTAATTCAGATATTAACCGTCATTCGTCACAGCCATCAGGCAGAGAGACTGAATCTTCAGTGGAATATTTCCACTTATATTATTCAGAATGTTGAATGGCTGTATAAATATTCACCTAATATCCATCCCTGATGGTTTGTGTATATTTGTCGAATATTGGAAGCCGAAGCTACCGTGTTCTGGTCTGTTAAAACTTTCATGGGACGAAAGTATATTCCGTGTTAGATCAAGACCACCAAGATAGAAGGCCTGTTCGATGTTTTGTGACGTAAGCAAGGGTGGTGCAAGCTGCTAGAACTGACTACGCTGCCAGACGAAAGAAATGTAAAAAAACCCTCGCCAAATCTATCATTTTTGGTCTGTCAGTTATTAATTTACTTATTTTTATAGTCTACACTAATTAGTTTACACCAAATAATACTTACTGAAAACACAAGTTATAAGATTAATATAAAATGCTGATCCAAAACAATTTGTTTAGTTACAATACAGTGTATACCAAAGAACAAACGGCATTGCATAGGTTTACAACACAAAAAGCAATGGTCCTTTCTATATGTGAATGAAATAATTCTCTCTTACATACATCCATTATTTGGTATTTACATTTTCTAACTTTCTCTTCGGCTACAAGTTATTTTCTTGAACAACAATTATTCAATGAAACGTCAGTAGAAACCCATAGTAACTGTTAATTTTTGTTTTTCTGTACTATAACCTTCATTACTTATTGAGCAGCTTATCTATTATTTACCCTTTGACCTTTAAACGTTTAAATTCATGATTGTCAACCAAATGTAACATTTTGACATTTGCATCCTGAATAAAAAGGGAGTGATTTTTCCAATAGTTAGTAAAACTTGAACGATATACTCATTGAATATTTGTAAAACTAAATGAACACTTTGTTCCTCAAAGGTGTAGGGAGATAACGCTTTTATATGAATGTTCATTGAGTAAACAAAGGGCTGAATGGTGCATTATGAATTTCATTTTCCAAATTATTGACATCTAAGGATAACTGAGATAACTTAAATGTTTTATTTATAACTTTCTGGCCAAGCCAATTTTCCTGATACATTTTAACAATTTTACTAAAACATACACGAAAAAGGGCATTTGTTACTCTGAAATAAGTGAGGATACACTATAGACAGCTGTGGAATGCTGGGAAAATAGGTAACTGCTTCCCAATGATAGCATTAAGATGTTACAATGCAAAACACGGTAAAAAAAATTTCTAAGCCTATAATTACTTTCTTCAGTGTGCAGTGCGGAACATCAGCTTTTATGCTTTAATTGAGAATTTGTGCAACTTACTTGAATTTAGACTTTACCTGTTCAACATAAAGTAAAATGCACCTGTTGCAGCTTCACTATAGCCAAAGGCTGAACCAACAATATTTTTGCCTTTATAACGAAAATATGGTATTAAGTACGTGAGTTTCATCCACCATCAGTATCACTATTTTGTCATTGGGTAGAATTGATTTACATTTACTCTTAATGTACATCAGAAAATTTGAATCCTTTTGTTATGATGCTGGGTAGACCTGTTTGAAAAAACACTCTCCTGATGGTACAGTACCTTCGAGGGGAACAACTTTAGGTATAAAAAAAACCACAATATTACCAGCTCTGATGAATAATCAAATTTATTTAGTCATTAACTACAGCATTTGTCCCAATCAGTGCAATAATGCTCTTTATCACATATAGGCTACAGCATGCTTTGAATTTCTTTTTGGGGTTTCTATGCACTTGCAGTACGTTAGTTTACCCTTCTTAGGTTTACTTGTTTGATGTGTTTGCCCTTTCTTTGCTTGTTGGTAACTTTTTATATGCTGCTTACCTTACCTGACTACTGCTACCATTATTAGTCTTGCCTATTATGACATTTAAATTGTTTTTTTTTCCAAAGCTTTATAAGTCCTGAACTGGGAGTTGTTTGACATAGATTACTCTGGGAGTTGTTGGACACAGGCTACACTGGGTATTGGTTGGCATAGGCTACACGGGGTGTTGTTTGGTATAGGCTACACTGAGAGTTCTTTGACTTAGGCTAGCCTATACCTATTCGACTCTGTTAAGCATTGGTTGACATGAATTCCTACTAAAATTCAATGTAGGCTAAAACAGTCTTTCTTTATATTGCACATGACCTTGTTGCTCACAACTTCTACCTAAAATGCAGACTGTATTTATATTGCAGTCGAATGTCATCCAGAGAGAAAAGTCAAATAGGTAGTACCTGTTGCAGTGAACTTCTTGCTGAGTTTATCTGCTTACCACATTAAGTTCGTCCAAAAAAAGGACACTAAATGTATCCATGGCTCGCTACCTCATGATGCCATATAAGTTTTATATTCCAGTTCATAAATAAAGCAATGGAACCATGAAAACACCTCGTGTCCAAGTGATGTAAGGGAAGGAAGATCGAGAGTCGGGAGTGATTCGCCAGTCACTCACCTCGGAGAGTCGGACCACCAGGGTCGACTTCATCACGTCACATCAAACAGGCCTTCTATCTCAGTGGTCTTGGTTAGATTACACCGGATTAATGTTTAGTACTATTTTAGAACTTCTTTACTCAGACAAATCAATTATGACCTCAGAGTGCCAAGATTTTAATATATTTCACTTCAAAATATTAATTAAATATATTTTGGATGAGTCATTTTGAGAATAAAATTTTTTAGGCAAACGAAACATGACCTTTGTATTCATCTTCATAACATATTCATTTAATGTGTTTATATTTTCATAGTTTTATTTATATGCACTTATTTTTCCTTTATGTTTGGACAATGTTAGACATTATTTGTCTTTGGCGAAATATATGAGTTTGATGTATTGAATATAGAATTTAGGCCAAAAGCCTAGCACTGGGACCTGTGAGGCCATTCAGCCTTGAATTGGAAATTGACAGTACAGGCAGTCCCCGGGTTACGACGGGGGTTCCGTTCTTAAGACGCGTCGTAACCCGAAAATCATCGTAAGCCGGAACGACGCTGTTGAAAACATGTCCACAGGGAAAATTTCACTAATTTGCAATTTTTCTTAGGGCCGTATCTCTAAAATTATCACTAATATGATATTGTTATGATACAATAAAGTTTCATACATACTTACCTGGCAGATATATACGATTGAAGACCCACCCAGCCTCCCCGCAGGAGACAGGTGGAAGAGAGAATCTGATTAGAAAACGGGAATGGTTCCTAGTCCTGCCACCCAGAGCAGGGCGGTAGATCACCTGACCTACCTGTAGCGAGTGCCGCGAAATTTGAATTTCTGTCGGGGACGACGGAGTCGATAGCTATGTATATATCTGCCAGGTAAGTATGTATGAAACTTTATTGTATCATAACAATATCATTTTCATACATTCAACTTACCTGTCAGATATATACATAGCTGATTGACACCCTTTGGTGGAGGGCAAGAGACAGTTAACTACTGACTAGACAGGTAAACAATACTGACTAGACAGGTAAACAACATATGTTGTAGGTATTTATAGACCTTGGTTCCTACCTTATTAGGTGGAAGACTTCGTGGCTACTGCCCAGGAGTCTGCTTCACCTCAAGAGCCTTAGCGAGATAGTGATCTGCGGTCAAGAGTTCTTGTGGGTCTGTCGATGGGGTCTCATCCGCTTACTCGGCAGAGCCTAACTGGCATTTGTCAATGGGTGCTAATCCGCTTATATGACAACACGCCTTCTTTAAGGAGCACACAACCGATCCCGATCACCCGATCCTAACCTGTGTTAGTTCTAAGATTGCCAAGAGTCATCCCCGAACTCTTAGCAAACAACCAAAAACTCGATAATCACACATACAAAAGTACAAAAAAAAAATTTGTACCCCTCTAAAAGTCAGTTGTCACACGATCTCCTAGTGAAGAGAAGTGAAGGCCGCCTGTGCGACATCTGACACTTCCATGCACAGGAAATACAAGAACACATCCGACAAGAGGGTTAAGTACACATATTTAAGGATCGGTGCTCTCTCCTTTACCCAGAACCGTCTGTGCTGACACAAACGGACCTAGAGAATAACATTTCTCATACGTAACTCGCACATCTTTTGTTTAGTAATGAGATGCAAATACTGAGTTGCATCCAAAATATTTTTAAGTGACATATTCCTTTGGAACGCAATAGACGTCGCGATTACCCTTACTTCATGAGCTCTTACTATTAATAGATTAAAAGAGTCATCTGGGCAGTTCTTATGAGCCTCGGTAATGACACTTCTAACAAAGAAGGCCAAAGCATTTTTGGGGTCCTTTACTGAGCACCATAGACCGTGTTGTGAACCCCCCAACCGCTTCTTTCTGTCCAGATAGAATTTCAGTGCTCTAAACTGGACAAAGGATCTTTCTGTTTCTCTGCCCCACCCTAGACTAGTAAGTCCTTTTGTACCTCGAAGCTCCTGGGCCAGGGATTCGAAGGGTTCTCATTTTTGGCAAGAAAGAGTCTGGAATGAACAAATCGCAGTCTCCTTTGAAGCCAACTCGTGAACTCAAGGGCGTGCAACTCGCTGACTTTTTGCCGTAGCAAGAGATAGCAGAAATAAACACTTTCTAGTGATATCCCGAAATGAAGCCATATGCGGAGGTTCGAACTTCTCCGAGGACAGAAATTTCAGGACCACATCCAAGTTCCAGCTTGGAACCCTAGGTTCTGCTGACTTCGATGTTCCAAAGGAACGAATGAGATCGTGCAAATCTTTATCATTTGTCAAATCTAATCCCCTGTTTCTGAAGACTGCTGAAAGCATACTTCTGTACCCCTTAATAGTCGGTACAGAGAGATGCGACTTTTCCCTCAGGAAAAGAAGGAAATCCGCAATTTTGGTCACAGAGGTATTGGAAGAGGACAGCTTCTTCGACCTGCACCAGTTTCTGAAAACTTCCCACTTCGATTGGTACACTCGCCTAGTAGATGATCTGCGGGCTCTGGCAATTGCGCTTGCCGCCTTGCGAGAAAACCCTCTCGCTCTGACAAGTCTTTCGATAGTCGAAAGGCAGTCAGAGCAAGAGCGGGTAGATTTTGATGGTACCTCTCGAAGTAGGGTTGTTTGAGCAGATCTATCCTGTTTGGAAGAGATCTGGGGCAGTCCACTGTCCACTCCATTACCTTCGTGAACCAAATTCGGGATGGCCAATATGGCTATCAGTGTCATCTTGGTTCCCTCGAGGCCACAAACTTTCTGACTACTTCCCCCAGTATCTTGAATGGGGGCGCGTACACATCTAGCCCTGACCAGTCCAGGAGAAGGGCATCTATTGCATAAGCCCTGGGATCTTCTACTAGGGCGCAAAATGTGTCTATCCTTTTGGAGAGAAACGTGCGAATAGATCTACTTGAGGTTTCCCCCAAAGATACCAAAGGCTCTGACAGACTTCCGAGTGGAGGGTCCATTCTGTAGGAAGGACCTGGAACCTCCTGCTCAGTCTGTCCGCTCTCACGTTCCTCTCCCCTTGGACAAATCTTGTTAGGAGAACTACATTCCTTTGATTCGCCCAAATCAGCAGATCTCTTGCTAGTTCGTATAGGGCGAGAGAGTGAGTTCTTCCTTGTTTTTTGACATAAGCCAGAGCGGTAGTATTGTCGGAGTTTATCTGTACCACTTTGTCTCTGACTATGTGCTCGAAGCTCTTTAGCGCCAAGTGAATTGCTAATAGCTCCTTGCAATTTATGTGCCATGACACCTGTTCTTCCGACCAGGTGCCTGACACTTCTTTGGATCCTAAGGTCGCACCCCAACCTGTCTCCGACGCGTCTGAGAACAATGTCAGGTTTGGGTTCCATAGTTCCAAGGATACTCCTTTGTTCTCTTCTAAGGGGGTCAACCACCAACTTAATTGATCTTTTATTTCCGCTGAGATTGGAAACGTGTTCGAGAGCTGTCCTGTCTTCCAACTCCAACTCCTTCTCAGGAAGAACTGAAGCGGACGGAGATGTAGTCTTCCTAGAGGAAAGAACTGTTCGAAGCGAGGAAAGGGTCCCCAGAAGGCTCAACCATTCCCTCGCTGAAGTGCGCTCTTTCTCTAAGAAGTTCAATACTGTGGTACAGCCTTTCCTTATTCTCTCTTGAGAAGGAAATACTCGAAAACCCCGAGAATCCATCTGAATCCCCAGATAGACTACGTCGTTCTGGCTGGGACCATCTGAGATTTCTCGAAGGTTCACGATCAATCCTAATACTTTCGTCAATTCCAGGATTGTTGACAGATCCTCCAAACACTGCTTTCGAGACCTGGACCTGATGAGCCAGTCGTCCAGGTATAGGGAGACGTTTATCCCTTTCATGTGTAGGTGTCTTGACACATTTTTCATCAAGTCTGTAAAGACTTGGGGAGCTGTAGATAGGCCGAAACACAGGGCCCTGAACTGATAGATCCTTGAAACGAAGGTACTTCCTCGACGAATGGTGAATCGGGACGTGGAAATATGCGTCTTGAAGATCTAGGGACGCCATCCAATCTCCTTGACGGAGTGCTGCAAGGA
>NC_087214.1:20094117-20109211 GCF_015104395.2 Macrobrachium nipponense | reverse complement strand
ATTCGAATCTTACAAGGAATAGGCCTACGAATTGTACAGAGAGCAATGATCTCCATGGACCTAGTTCCTGCGCTGCGCACTCAACGAAGATTCCTGTTGAAAAGCATCATAATTCCCAAATTGCCCATTATACGAATATGACAACCATTAGGCCTGTCTCTCGTAAACACTGGTACAAAAATACACTTTGTTCAAGGAACAATCTCACCTGAATAGGCCTGGTTTAGGCGTTACACACAACATGCGCCTCATTCGGATTCGCTTTTTTCGTCTGTTCACGAAGTTGAATATTGGGGGATGCAATATATCCCTTCAACAACGACGGCCATTTGTTTTTTTATGGAAAAAGTTCGGCTCCAAAGTCACAAGTGTCTCCTTTGGCACAATAAGCGTCAGCAGTTACGAACAACCAACCAGTCTTGTGGGGTAAAAAACGATCTTAAAAACGTCAGACTCGGCAACAGAAAGCGATGAAACTGAAGAGTTCCGGATCTCTCAATCGAATGAACGCAACCGCGATCAGACGAGCTAAGTTTATTTTTTATTTTATTTATTTTTTTTTTTTACCGTCCAGATTCAGCATCATCATCGAACACTGCCGGCCGTTCCTTACGTTAGCTCATGTATCTTCATAAAGATAAAACGCTTGAAATATAAACAAACTAGTGTACATTATATAATTAAATAGACATTTCAACAACTCGTTTATCCTAACGAATGGTTTCCATCTAGCCTACGCCGTCTACAGAACAGACCTGCCCGAACAACATTCCACCTTCTCCTTTCTCTCTCGCATAGAATTAACATTAAGGTGGTCGTAATATTAAACAATTTGCTATGATTTTGTCTTACTACATCAAAAGTGTTATAGTTTGCCTGGTGAGGTTGTGGAATCTTGGGGTCTCCTAATAGTTAAACGAGGAGCACATTCATTACTGCTCTCTACTGCTGCTGCTGCTGCTGCTGCTGAAGTCTTCGTCTCCTGAATTCGGGTGTATCGGCTTTCTTTGCTATTCTCTCGCATTTATTTATTTATTTTTTATCACCTTTTCATATAACCTCTCTCTCTCTCTCTCTCTCTCTCTCTCAGCTGAAACTTAAAAAAAAAAAAAAAAAAAAAAAAAACAACTCCAATGAACGTGTCTTCTGGTTTGTGGGACGCGTACGGCGTCACTGCAAAAAAATTGTCAACATCTGATTTTCAATAATAATAATAATAATAATAATAATAATAATAATAATAATAATAATAATAATAATAGTGATGGACTCCTAAGGAGGCAGGATGCAACCCCACACTATAAATACCACCCAGTCGAATTGGAGGACTGTGATAGAGCGCACACACACACACACACAAAATAATAATAATAATAATAATAATAATAATAATAATAATAATAATAATAATAATAATAATAATAATAATAATAATCCTTATCTCAGCTGAAGTTCATATGCAAAGATAGACTTGGTAGGGACAATACAAAAATGAAATATATGAGATAATGAGATAAGCTTATAATAATAAATGGTTACACAAATAATCATAATAATAATACAAGAAAACTTACTCTTATCTGTATTCGCTTTTTCATCAAAGTCATGTTTAGAAAATCTCACATTAGGCCTAAGGTGATAAAACACGATCACCAACTGAACTTTCTCAAGACGAATGGAAGCGAAAGCCTTCAGAACCTTTGGCTTCTGGTGCCTGATTTCCTTAGGGGGACCACGAGGCGGGGGAAAGGATAGACCCCCGCCCGGGACACTCTCTCTCCTCTCTCTCTCTCTCTCTCTCTCTCTCTCTCTCCTTGTTTGGAACGGTTAGCCTCTCAAGATTTAGACGCCACTAGACTCACTGTAGACAGTAATTCTATATTAACAAATTTAACTCTGGCAGTTAAAGAATATTATATATTTATTTATTAGTAATACGCAATTTTATGTTCAGGAAAAACCAAATGCTACATCGGTGCATCGAACATCCACTCGGTACTTACTGACACCACTAGACTCATCGTAAACAGTAATTGGGACTTAACAAAAAGCTTATTACAAAACCCAATAGTGTCATTAACACCAGCAGTAAAATGTGGTTCTTTTTTCAAATATTATTACCCAGACTGATCCAGAAAACAGTATGCTCTTCTTTCCTTCATTTATTTCGAAACTTAGCAAAGTATTGACTTGGCGTGAAAACTATTCCCCGAGGTAAACATGTACTATATATATACGCTTCGAATGACATAGGCCTATGCAAAAGCTTCCATTTCAAGATCCTTTATCCCAACTACTGATCTGCATCCAACAGAAGCAGAACCAATAGACGATAGAAATTAGAATAGGTTCATCTACAGATTCCAGAATAAACAGTGGCATCAAATCCCTTTAATCCGAGCGTTATCCTTTCTAAATAGGGTTTCATATTGCCATATAGGCCTAACTGCATAAGACAGACACTCAGTAAATATGAATACGCACATTGTCGTGCTGTAAGAATGAATTACAATCCTTTTGTGTTTTGGAGATCTATAAAAAGAAAAAGAAAAACGTTGAAATTCACAGCCGTTTCAGGACCAACTGGTCTCCTCTTCAGGTGATGACTGTATATATAGTATAATAAAAGAAGTTAAAAGTTACAAATACATTTTTCCTCCTCTTGACTCTCGTAACTTTTCTCCTTCTATTGTCTTAATCTACAATTGCCTGAAGAGATCCGTCCATCTTAACACACTAGTGATTTTTTTACGTTTTTAATATTTTTGCAAAACGCAACGGGATTTTCATTCAGACCGTTTATAGTAACAGTTCAAAATATATAGAAAACGGAGGACAGATCACGTGAATGAGTAACGAAGACATAAAATACGATTCCTTGATCTTGCATTCCCAGGGTTCCTTGGATCAAGAAAGGGATCCAGGCCTATACATATATAGCTCCTGTCCGACAGGATTATAATTAAACCTGTCGGTAACTTATTATATACATGCCATAAACAAGTTGAAGAGAAGTCGGCGACAGACTGTTGAAAACTAATCACAGGTCAGGACTACCAAAAAGTCAAGTACTTGTATTCAACTTCTTTGTGGCGTGTGGACGACAAGTAATAATTAAGCCTCTTCAATAATTAACCACCAGCTATAGTTGACCCCCACAATAATTAGCCATCTGTAATTATGCAATTATTAACCATCTGCAGTAATAAACCATCTGCAATGATTAACCAAATGTCATAGTTAACAAAAAACAATAATTAACCAAGTGCAATAATAAACTAATAAACCACCTGTAATAATTAACCCTCTTCAATAATTGACCCTCTTCAATATCTAACCTTCTGCAATAGTTAACCATCTAACAGTTAATCATCTACAATAATTAATCCTCAGCAATTATTAGCCACCTGCAATAACTTACACCTGGTATAGTTAACCATCTGAAATATCTAACCATCTACAATAATTAACCCTCTGCTATAATTAACCTCAGCAATACTTAACCACACTGCATTAATTAATCCTCTGCAATAATTAACCATCTGCAAATATTAATGCTCTGCAATAATTTAACACCTAACAAAGTTAACCATCTGCAGTAATTAATACTCCACAATAATTAATCACATGCTATAGTTGACCATCTGCCATATTTAGCCCTCTACAATAATTAACCTTTAGCTATAATCAACGGTCTGTAATAATCAACTGTCTTCAATAATTAACCACCTGCAGTAGCTAACGTCTGCAAAAATTAACCACCTTCAATAGTTAACCCTGTACAATACTTAACCACCTAAGTAGTTAACTTCTGCAATAATTAAACCTCTGCTACAGTTAACCATTTGCAATAACCCTTCAAATCATTAACCACTTGCAATAATAAACCACCAACAATAAATAACCATCTGCAATAATTAACCACCTACTATAAATAAACATTTGTAATAATTAACCCGGTAATAATCAACCTTGGGCAATAACCGCCTCGCATACCCGAGTGTTTCCTCATCAGTTGTGGTTAGGTTCCAGCTCCTCCTAAGACATGTGTGGCTCAGTTGGCAGCGTCCTTGCCTTTAAGGCCCCCATACACTGAACGATTGTCGTTATCGACCCCCACACACACACACACACACACACACATACACACTATTCAGACAGTATGAACGATCTCCGCGCCGATTTCAGTCTGAACAAAGACTTTGTCTCTAGAGGACATGGCATCATCTCTAGAAGAGACGCTTGCGATAGCATTATATCGGCAGACAAAGCCATACATTGAACGATCTGTGTATGACAGACTTAAGTCCCCAGCCTGCAACCTGCTCGTGACAGATTCCCGCTGAGATCGTTCAGACACGAAGCTCCGCCCACTTTTGCATTCAGATAAGCCAATACACAGTGTTTTAGCGAACGATACAGACAGTCGTTCAGACAATTGCAATCGTTCAGTGTATGGGGACCTTTAGCCTCGTTGACACAGGGCTAGTGTTGACACTAGGATATTTGGCAGGAACGTATTGGCAGCCAGTAGCCATCAAGATGTCCTGTGCCAGGGATGTAGCAATTGATGCTGCAGTTGTCTTTTTGGTAAACGAATTAGAAATAATTGTGAAAAATAAACGCAAGAAAAAACGTACAGCATGGCAGAGGAAGTGGCTTCAACGGAGAGAAAGTTTAGGAGGCTCCGGTACAATACTTACTGAAATGGCCACCGAAGCTCCTACAGAATATGAAAGACGTGCATGAGGGTGATGTATTACCTTTTCTAGACCTATAATTACTCGCATGCAAAAGTTTAAGAATATAGTGGGTGGGTCTCAGCTGCAAAACTGGATAAATTTTCTATATAGTTTCACTCATTTATTACCCTATGATTAACCAGGTATGCCATCACTGTGAAAGGCCGTAGCCTATTTTATGTTATAAAAGAGGAGGAAAAGCAATAGTATTTCATTCGACATCCAGATACCCCTAATTTAGTCTAGGTATTAATTCAATCTGCATCATAATTTGTTTACTGACAGGAAATAAAATGAAGTTGGCTACAACAGAAACTTGACAAATTTGAGGATGAAGCCCTACGTACTGTTGCATTTCGTAGGAAGGGTCAGCTTTCTTAAACGACGACAGTCGAGGCTGATAAATGTCATCCAGTCCTGCTCCACTTGTCTTGATTTTTCAATTTTCATCAGTTCTTGTCTACAAACGGTTTTGGTATCCTTCATTTTCTTCCTTAAAAAACCAAAGCTGGAAATGTGAAGGGCTTCCTTGATCAAAGCTTCAGCCAATATATTCATAGCCATGCCCAAGCTTGCTCCTATTCATGTAATGAGCGTGCTTTATATCCCACAGTCATTCATATTCCTCATATATTTCCAAAAAAAGTGGAAATTTCATTTGAATTCCACTTCTCGCACATGCTTGCATTCAGGGAAGGTGATGGATACTGTCCAACAACGCGGCAACTTGGCGTTGAGTCGTTGACATAGGGACAGTTGTGGCCGCCAGTGGGTCACATGACCACTATCGCGGACTATCCCGGCAAATGGCAAGTTCACTAACTTTTCGTTGACATTGGGCAAGTAGAGGGGTAGTTCACAGGTCGCTAGCACTAGCGGCTGCGGAATTAGCCCCGTGTCAATGAGGCTTTTCTATGCAAAGACCTGGGTGGGTTCGATCCTGATGCAAGTCATATATACTACAAAATTTGGATATGAAAATAGAGTTAAATTCAAGTCAGCATTTAAAATGGCGATATACTCAGTCCCGTATTTCAATTTGGACGTCCTAAATCTTCTGGAAAACTATAGGACTTAGATGTTATATAAAATAAAGGGCCTAGCCTAGCTAGCCTAGGAAAGGTATATGCTTAGTCTACGAGCCAACGGGTGGCCAAGATGCAAATACCTATTCTTAATTTTTTCTTAAAGAATCGTTCTATACAAAAAGACATTTTGTTAAAATCTAGAAAATACTGATGCTGGAACTTATGGTATGGAGCCCTTACCTTCTTCCAGGCCCTAAGGAACGTCGTAGATGACGACAAATTAAAAACTTCCTTTTCAATCACTAGACAACACAGAACACAATCACAGCCTTCGAATGCTACTGAAACAAACGCAGACATTTGGATACGATAAACAAACCGCAAATCGGAGCCGCGTTTGTTACTTATGGCCGAAGTTATTTGTACACTAAAGAGAGGACCATACCTAGCCACCACTAGTCCCACACACGAGTAGCCAGGCAGGACAGCAACTCTGCCCACCACCAAACCCCCAATTTCCCCGTCAGCCCTTCGTCAGTAGTTTACGTTTAAATGCTTATTATAAACTTGACCCATATTATTCGCAGAAAGACTAACATAAAAGGAATTTATATACTTGTCCACATACACTAAATAGCATAAAAATAATTTTATATCATACATTATAAGCATTGCTATGTTTATATTACTTCATACAGGTTTCTAACTTCTCTCGATATGAAACCAAAGAATTTGAACTCCCCTGGTGCAGTTGTTATCAACAGACCAAACAGAAGGGAAAAGATTCCTGTGGATTTTTTTCCTGGTAATAAAATGACTATTTTCGTTTGGTTAGCTCTATCAATAAGTTCTGTCCGGTAATATTAATCAATCAAATATTTCCCTTTAGTATGAGTAATGATTATCCTCTCTCTCTCTCTCCTGATGTAGGATGGGTCCTTTGGTCCACACAGACCAATTTTCAATTTTCTCACATTACACTAACGGGTAATGAAGGTAAAATAAAAGCGGATGCAGCTACAGGGGCCGAAGGGACGCTGCAAATATAGTAGTACCTACAGTGCACCAAGTGAGGTGCACTGAAGGTACTGGCCCCTACAGGAGATGTAGTACTGGTGAATGGGTAACATAACCTAAGGCAATGATGATGGTATATATGACAAAAGGTATTTTTTTCAGCAATGCTGTTGTCTACCATAGACAAAATTCTTCTGGGCTTTTAAAGCAAACCACTGGCCAAGTATTTCATATTAGCTTGAGGAAAAAAAAACATTTTTTATCTTTTTCTTTTATACATTCTTTTGCTTTTAGTCTTCTGTGTCTGTTATGTCTCTCTCCTTTGGTGATATGTTATGTGGCAGTAGAAAAATAAGGTCTTTTAATATTGCAGCTTTTTGGATAACAGCTTCGTCCCATAACAGGTCCATCACTGAACTTCAAGGTGATGAAACAACTGCAATTATGAACTGCGTAAAAAAGAACCTCGAATTTTGCAAACGCAAATATATCTGTATTTGTGTCTATGTCGTTAAAATACGCGCAAATAAAAATACTGATAATGGGAAAATATACGGTCACGAATTTCGAGGATAATATGAAGTTTAGGCCAAAGGCCAAGCACTGGGACCTCTGAGGTCATTCAGCGATGAAACGAAATTGAGTGAAGAAGGTTTGAAAGACGTAACAGCAGGAAAACCTTTTGCAGTTGAAGAGGCACTGTGAAACAACTATTGGGAGATGACTGACGAAAGTAAGAAGGAAGAAAGAGAATGTGAACGAAGGCACAGTAAAAGATATGAAAGGGGAAGCAGTTAAGGGACGCTGAAAAGAACTCCTTAAGTAATGCCTACAGTGCACCGCGTGAGGTGCACTGACGGCACTACTTCCCTACGGGATGGTGATGACTTTAGTCAACATAAACATTAAGAGAAATGTTCTGTTTGTAGACGTAACCGAACGGGCAACATTTAAATATCAGAAAGTTAACATCAATAAAAACATGAGATTTGAAGCAATTCTAGTGTTCGTATCTACAGAGAACACAATGTCTCTCAACAGCGACAGCCGTCAAATTCGGACCAGACTTTCCTGAACTCACAACAGACTTGGCTGTCCCTTGAGGACGGCAATGGGTCACAATGCGACCCACAATTGGACTCGGAAGATTCAACTTCATTAATCTAATATTACTTAAATTCATTCGCGACTTATCAAACTGCTTACAAGATTCAACATGAAATTTCATTAAGAACAATGAATCAACTGATAAAAAAGATAAACAAGTACGTAGTTCCCTTTGACTTTCTGAAAAAGGAAATTACGAACATAAAACATTACAAAAGGGATGAGAGAGAGAGAGAGAGATGACTGAAAGACAACTCGTAAGGTCATCTGACCTTCATTTAAGAAAGGTCATCTTGACCTTTGCCACTGTGGCGACAAAATCTGCCAGGAAGAAAAAAGTTGCCACGAAAGAAGCCGTTTCAGTGGGAGGATTATTCAGCAAAAGCTTCCAAAACTGAGACTGTGAAAATAGTTGCTCTATTATACCGTTAATCATAATCACAATAGTAATAATTATGAGAAAATACAATTAATATTCAGTGTTAAATGTCAATGCAAAATTAGACAACTGGTAATCTTGCCATTATTATGGCGATATAAAGTCATTAGCAATATTATTTATCATAAATATGGTCCATTACATTAAAGCGTATATAGAAAATCCCATCTATTTCAGCCCCGGGACATTCACAGACAGAAGGTGGCAACAGCAATAAAAAGTCGGGACTTTTATTTCCATTTTCAATTACTTTCCTAGTGAATAACAGATGAATAATGATGAAAAACAAAACGCCCCTATGAAGGGTTATTCATTGATCTTTATGGTCGTTCAACTCCGGCTGGATTTGGGTCGATGCGATTTGCATTAATCCTGAGTCAGAAGGTATTTTGTATAGAGTGAATAACTGAATTTATTATGGATTTATTGCATTGCAAAGTGAAGGCGTGATCGGGCCTCCATAGGCCTAATTCCTCAACACCCCCCCCCCCACAACATTAAATTGCAATATATATAGTAGGTAGTCAGATATTAGTTTTAAGCAAGTGAATAATTCATGAGAGAGAAAGAGAGAGAGCCAATTATTGTCTATATAGCCCACTGAGACAACCTGATCAATCAATCTGAATAGAAAGGCGTTACGATCGCCAGGGTCAATAAGGAGAAATTGCAAGTTCTAAGTGACTGGAAATGAAGCAATAAAAAAATCAACGTCTTTTTACAAAGACCTCTCTCTCCTCTCTCTCTCTCTCTCTCTCTCTTACAGAAAAGAACATCGCTGCTTCATCCGAAAACGACGTCGTAAAATGAAACTAAACTAAACAAACCGTGAATTTTGAAACTTTTTTTTTTTTTTTTTTTTTTTTTTGTTTTTTTTTTTTTTTTTTTTTTTTTTTTTAAGTCTTTCTATGTTTCCTCTCCATCTACAACTCGTCAGTTCTTCTCCTCATTCTCTTATGTTTCTCTCTTAGTGCTAATTTGACAGATAAGCATAACCAACGTCAAGTGGGCTGACCTATAGGAAGGAATAGATTATCAAAATATAATTAGCCTACTTAAAGTAATAAATTGGCCTATTCAACTGCGCAGGGCTCCATACTGTTAAAAGCGTGAGGCGATTTTGTGAACTTAACACAGGGCCCAGCCGTGGCCGGCCCAGCCCTGGTGGGTGAGGGGTGTTGATTACAGGACATTAGCTAAATTCCCCCCGCCCCACACACCCCACCATCCTGTCCCAAACTGACGATAAACACCCATATTATCCTCCGTTAAATAACTGTTAACTTGTTAACTATTGTACGAAAGTAAGTAAATAAAAATGCATATTTAAGTGAAAGTCATCCTCGCTTTGGTAGGAATTGTTCTCATTCAATTTGGGGATCAATTCTTTCGTATGACGTCATGTAACGGTCCCCTAAACGAAAATTCCAGTTCAAAAACAATATTTCCAAAATTGTTCATCATCCGAATCTTGAAAGCAATAGGCCTACCACTCGTAAAAACTAGCAAAAAATATGTGTTCAAGCTATATATTAGGTATTGTTCAGTATACTATATTCAGTGTACTATAACACAAATGCAAAAAGTCACATAGTATGTTTGTAGTTTATGCAATGGACATCAGAGTTTTCACACTCTTCCTTTATCCCTGGTTGGCTTCTTTTGTTGTTGTAAGGAACACCAGACATCCACATGCTTCTCTACACGGGATATTGTTTTTTCGACAACTACACCTTCCTTGACATCCACGTTTGCATCCGCATTTTATCAGGTGCAGTATTGTTTCAGGAGCTGGTGGATTCAAACATCGAATGGGAGAGAAGTAACTTGAGTCTGTTTCATATGTCCAACCAAATGCTGTTAGTGCTGGAAGGAAGGCTGGGATGGTTTTCATTAGCTTTCCTCCAAATCATGGCTATGTAGTGCGTGCGACGAATATGCAAGTTCAGTTAGCCTGAAGTTGGTTGGTGGCAGGCTTTCTCCTTCGGTGGTGGCGGCACGATTTGAGTAGAGGAACCAGCGAGGCTCATTTACTTTTGTGTGGACTTTTGATCGAAAAAGCATGCTGACAAAGCGTTTAGGTTGTAAGCAGACATCAGAGAGCACATCATTCTCGTATTCTAACATTACGAATATCTTGAAGCTCCAGTATTTGGTTCTGCCAGCAAATCTACCAGACATATCCAAGCCTATCAGAGCATGAAAACCCAACAGGGCAGATGCCGCTTTTGTCCTAATTTGTCGTGTATGTTACAAACAGCAATATTCCGTGTACAGAAGTATGTGGATGTTCGGTTTTCACTTGCAACAACAAAACAAGCCAACCAGGGATAAATGAGGAGCGTGAATGTCACAGAAGGATTTCTCCCTTACCATGACATTAAGATATACGAGATTAATACTACTACTGTACATATGTACTGTTGTCAGTCTTTTTGCCTGGAGACAGGGGTCGGAGAATGGTACTGTGTCATAGTTCTCACGGTGGGTATGAAGACTAATTACCTTTACGCTGCCTGGGAATTAGGGTAGGCTTGTCCTACCTGCTATTACATGATATTCCTTGTGTGTATGGGTCTTATTACTGATGAGGCCAGGTGATGTCTTCCCACTGGGAGGCAATTGAAGTGCTGATTTCCATTTTCAGGGTATTGAAGAAAATTCCTGGTACTCAGCTTGTTTCTTTATTACTCATTACATTATGCCAAATTTCTCCCAGGCTTCTGGACTTGGTTAATTTACCTAGTCTTCAGAACTCCTGGACTAGATCCTTGGATTAGATCCCTTGCAAGGGAGAGAGAATCATTTGTATTAATAATTTGGTCAAATAGCCAAAATGAAAGGGTGGACCGGTTGATGTCCTCACACCTTCGAGCATTCGTGATCCTTACATGGTTTTGTTAGTGTTACCAAATTGCAGACAAAAGATTCAGGGCAGCGCTCCCATACTCAGAGCGAAAGGAAAACAAAACAAGGCACTGGCTACACTGCCACGCACGCGTGTCCACAACAAAAACGAAAACATTTTACAGTTCCAATCACTCTTACAAAAGTAGTGCAAAGATATTAGAGGAGGATGATGAATCAATTCCTAAATAATCACTAACAATTAAAGGAATATTTTTCCCATTACATGAAGACGATTGACGTCCATTGCATAAACTACAGACATACTATATTACTTTTTGCATTTGTGTTATACACTGAATATAATATACTGAACAATACCTAATATGGTGTCACTATAGTTGGATTTGTTATTTACCTTGTGACAAACTTATCTCTTTAGTCAAACATATCTTGTTTGTACATTTATTTCCAATAACATGGTCTGGATTACGATGTCAAATTTAGAGTAACAGTTGCCATTGTAGATGCCATCTTGATATGAGACATGTAAATAATGCACTGAGCCTTAATTTGATGATCTATTGGTTTCCTCATGTCAGAAAACTCATATTTTGATACTTTGTTTATAATTATATCTCTTGCATTAGCGAAGGTATTGCATTATTGCCAAATAAATGAAGGACATTTTGGACGCCATCTTGGATTTTAGACCCTTAGAAGTACAGAAAAAATGACACCCTAATTTCTTTTAAAGTTTATGGTGTCTTCTTTCAAAATCAAGTGAGGTTTTGCTTTTACCAAAAAATATACACGAACTTACAAATGATCCTAAACTATTATCTATCGGATCAGAATTGGAAATCAGCCTGCAGTGAGAGAGAGAGAGAGAGAGAGAGGAAGGAATGAATTTGCTCCACACTTGAGTATTTGGAGTCCAGAAGACTCCACATCTGCACTTAGCAAACTGTTGAACACATTTTAGTAGTGTCCAAGATAAAAAAAAAAAAAAAAAAAAGCACTTAGCAACTCTGAGAAAGACCATCCACCAATTCCCTTCTACCTTTAAGAGGATCCTCAAACTACCTCATAATGACCATAGAGTTGAAGGGTTGAAATTCTCCAGTTCTGATCCTGTAGCCTACCTACTGACCAGCCTTGAATATTACATAGATTTATTGGTAGTATTCCTCTTAGCGATCAGGTAGGGAGAGGCAGAATATTCATAGGATATTCAGAGAATATTCATATGAGTGAACAGTATTCGTGACAGTCGCTCTACAGCCCAAAGTCAATTGGAAATAAAAAAAGTGTTTGGGACTTCTGGTCTGGTAGCTACACTCACTCACATGAATATGACTTCCATTTCAATTCCTTTTTGATTGATGTCCATTGCTACTTTTGTTAAGATTTTATTTGGACAGCTGTTACATTTTACGTTAATAAGTGCAGACTAAAGTATTTCAGTTAAAGTTCAAGTCATTAGTGAAGTTCAGAATCTCGTGGCAACAGAAACGGAAGGAGAGAGCGAGTTCCAGAACTTGGTAGTAGAAACGAAAAAAAAAGGTCATTACATTGGATTTACACAGGAAGACTTGGATGAAATGGAAAACTCTTTCAAGTTTCAGATTTACTGACTGTCCTTAGGAAAAAAAAAAAAAAAAAAAGCAAGTCAGATTGCCCCTTAGAAGGGCAGAGCCGTCACTGCACTTCATGTGAGGCGCACTGTAGGCGTTACTTAAAAGTTCTTTGCAGCGTCCCTTCTTTAGGGCCTTAGCTGCGACCCCTTGCATTCCTTTTACTGTACCTCCGTTCATATTCTCTTTCTTCCATCTGACTTTCCTCCACCCTCTCCTGACAGTTGTTTCAGTGTTTCAACTGCAAAAGGTTTTCCTCCTGTTACGCCTTTCGAATAAACCTTTTTACTCTTGTTTCCCTTTCAGTGCTGAATGGCTTCATAGATCCCAGCACTTGGCCTTTGGCCTAAATTCTATAGTGTATTCTGTTATGAATCCATCAAACCTCATTGGCAAAACTGGATTTTCATGGCACAAAAAATAGCTAAATGCTTTCCTTACGATACGCCACCCCTTCATTGTATCCCTACCCTCAGGATATACCACAGCATGTGGCGCGGTCACACGCCCCCCTCCCCCAAACCCCCCTCAGAAACAGTAAATGTGAAGGACTTTTGTCGCCTCCACAAGGATACAGTTCCAACGTCTCAGGACAGAGAACTAGACTGTCTTAGTGTCAGTAAGACATGAAAAGACTTCAGATTCCTAGAATGAGTTTGGGAATAGTTTGTGTGTTTTAGGAATTGGCCTGCTTGAGGATATTCCCAGAATGAATTTAGGAATTGATCAAAGATATTTCACGAATTGGCCTGCTTGAGATTATTCCCGAAATGAGTTTGAGATTAGGTCAGTTATATTTTGGGAATTGGCCTCCTGAGTAATGTTTGCTGTCTCGTGAGCCCGTTTGTCTAAATCAATAGATAGGAAAATACATCAGTGTTGTGAAGGTAACTTATATACTAGAAGTGGGAAATAAGCATAAAATTAATAAAGATCTTAATATGCCACAGAAGACATTAACAATAATAAAGAAAAGTCATTATCTGTAAGGTTTAGGGGAATGCTTATACATAGTGAGAAAACGTTTATGATTAGTTCTAACCTCTCCCCCTCCCCCATTAGTCTCCCTCTGTAAATTAAGGCCACCCCCCCCCCCCCTCCTCTCTCTCTCTCTCTTTGTGCCACAACTCTTGACTCATATTTCTGAGGGATTAATAATAATCTGTTGTGGCGGGCAAATCTCCCCCCCCCCCCCTCCCCTCATAAACTTAATCAATCCAGCTGCCAAACTCACCCTCAGTCACACTTTCCTCTTTACACTACTGAATACACGCACGACAATTGACCTACAAAAACCCATAAACAAAAAAAATTCTCAAAACACTTGTACTTACCAACCACTTCTTGACACACTCAGGGCAAGGAGCTGTACTGTCCACTGGATACGGCTGTTGTAACACACAACTAACAACTAAGACAACAACCAAGAACCACAACCCCACAACCAAGGACCACAATCCCACAACAACCAAGGACCACAACCCAACAGCACAACAACAACACAACACCCAAGGACCACAAAAGCAACCAAGGAACACAACCACAACTCAACAACACAGCAAACGACCAAGGAACAACCACAACCTAACAACAAACAAGGAATACAACCACAACAAAAGACCACTGCACAAACAATCACTAACACAAAAAACAACACAAAAAGGCAACACACACACCCACTAACAACACCAAGAAATCACAACAGCTCACCAACAACAACAACTCACATATAACTCCAAAAATATCAACTCACAACAACTAAACAACAAATCAACAAAACACAGAAAGCTCTGAGTTCTTTGTCCTCATTATCCATAACCGCAACAAACATATTCCCAAGATAATAGCCACGACACCCCGATCCATGGGTTGTATGAGAGAAGTTGTTTGGTGGCAGAAACACAACTTTTACTCTCTCATTGATATCTGCGATGTGCTGAGGGTGGCCGGGATGCATTGTCAAGAATTAAAAGAATTTTGAAGGGGATGTCGTTTTCCCTACAATACTCCTTCACTTCTGGAATAAAGCAATGTTTGAATAGGAGCGCAGTCATCAATGCTTTCTTATGCCAGTAATGCACAGGAAGCGTATCTCTGCTGATCTTTGTATGCCTTAAACCCAGGGAACATTTTTGCCTCTTTGTGGATGTAGGACCATTCAGGCACCCGCTTCCAATACAGCCATTTTGTAGACACTGAACATTTGATCTGGCAAGTACCCTTCACCAACGATAATCTTATTCAAAGCATCCTAAAATTTAGCAGCTCCTTCAGCAT
>NC_087214.1:20079907-20093617 GCF_015104395.2 Macrobrachium nipponense | reverse complement strand
CTATGAAAATGAGGCTCTGAAGCCCAGCACTGGGCAACTTTCGGCACTGAGCGCTTCAGGCCGTGACAAGAGGGAGTTGGAGTGGTTGGACAGCAGGCTGGAAGGAAGGAAAGGAAGGAAGCGGGAAAGGAGGTGAAGTGAAAGGCTAAAAACGGGCTCTATGTAGCCAGGGGCCAAACAAAGAACGTGCAAACAACCGTTAGTAACGCCTACAGTGCCCACGTGAGGTGCACCGACGGCACTACCTCATACAGGGAGGTGTGAAACCATAACGGTAAAACTTTAATATTGATTCTGTACAGATAAAACTGTCTTTGTTGTTGTGTTCATTTTGTACGAAAGTACAAACGAGCTCTTCAGTTAGAAACCTGAACATTTGAATGGTTGTAAAGGGAAGCAGCTATTTTTGCCTAGAGAAACAGGAGAAGGAATCTAATGTGAAGGAGGGTGGAGGGGGGGGGGGGGGACGTGTTTGGGGAAGGGGACGGGAAAGGGTGGGAAAAGCAGCTTCAGAATCTGATCCCAGGATTTTCTTGAGGGGAAAATAGAGTCGTCTTGTTAAAAGTATTTTTCATGATTTTCACTTCAAATGAATCCGATTTATTTTTCTTTGTCACGAGATTTTTATCTCTATCATTTACAAATAATACAGAGAGAGAGAGAGAGAGAGAGAGAGAGAGAGAGAGAAGATTTGATTTATACGTAAATTAACCAACGTTTTTAAATTTTTCAAAACTGCATATATTATCTATATTCGTCTACCATTCATTATTCTATCAATGAAATCGGAATGCATTTTTTAATTATATTAAACATCGTAAAAGTTTTGCCACAAAAGGAGGAAATTAGTTACTTAAATAACTTTCTTTTTCAGTCCTTCACCTTCATTTCCCACGAGTCAAAAGGTAGAGATTATTTTTTTGTTTATTTCTGAACAAATTCCTTCACATGACTTGCGACTCAAAGGTGTGAACTCGTCTCCTGAAACTTTGGAGGGAACTTTGGAGCTCTTCCTCTTTCTCCTCAAGTTTCAACTCTCTCTCTCTCTCTCTCTCTCTCTCTCTCTCTCTCTCTCTCTCTCTCTCTCACACACACACACACACACACACACACACACACACACACACACATTTATATATATATATATATATATATATATATATATATATATATATATATATATATATATATATATATATATATATATATATATATATATATATATATATATATATATATATATATATATATATTCAATTATATATAAGTATAATTTTATATATATATATATATATATATATATATATATATATATATATGTATATATATATATATATATATATATATATATATATATATATATATATATATATATATATATATATATATATTATATATATATATATATATATATATATATATATATGCTTAAAAAATCACAGTAGATGCACGTGACTTCATAAATAAGCGAATACCACGGGAAATGATAGACAGGAATCCAAGCGCTTTCGTCTTTATTCAGACATCGTCAAGAGCTACTAAAGTACAATCGGAGAGGAAGGCCTCAGGTACAAACAAGATCAGGAATACCAGATGGTTAATTATCAAAAGGGTAAAAATTAAAAGGGATAATCAGGATTATCGGATATCACACGGTCACAACTTAAACAGATTCTGACCCTAACCGAAATTACAAAGTATCTTTACAGTCCAAAACATGTAAAAACTGAATATATTAATTTTGTTGCTTATATTTATCTACAACTTTTTTCATTATGAAAGCATCAAGTTTAAATAAACCAAGACTTAAATTTAGAACATTTCTATTATTTGACTTGATAAAACAAGATTCAATGATATTCCTTTTAACTGTGTCATTACATGGGACTAAGGCTCTTGCTTGACTCCAGTAATAGGATGGTCTAAATCTCTCATATGTACAAATAATGCATTCGATATTTGCCCAGTTCTCACAGAATATTGATGTTGCTTAAGACGCTGTGAAAGAGATTTGCCAGTCTGTCCGTAATAGATTTATCACACTTTTGCAAGGAATTTCATATATGCAGCCTGGAAGATCTTTAGGAGAATTTTGATTACTAAAACTCTTGACATTAATATTACTGAAAACAACATTTTATGTTAAAAAGCTTTAAAATTCTAGGAATATCTAAAAAACCTTTCATCATAAGGTAATTTTAGAATGTTATGCTTACTAAATTCAAGTTTGTCATTAGTTGAATAAAAGTGTTTTTCTAGCTCTTTTCCATGCCACATCTACAAAAGTCCTTGGGTATTTAAGTTTCAATGCAATATCATAAATAGTTTTAATTTCAGCGTCAATAAACTGCGGGCTACAGACACGTAAAGCCCTTAGGAACATCCCAGAAAAAAACAGAGAATTTAACATTTTGATGGTGATTGGAGTAGTAATGAACAAAAGAGGCAATATTAGTTGATTTTCGAAAGACTGAAAAGGTGAAATTTCTATCATTTCTATGGACAGTTACATCAAGAAATTCAAATTACAATTTCTTTCTCCTCTACAGTAAATTTTATAGAAGGGACTAAATTATTGAGATTATAAGGAATTCCTGGAGGTTTTCGTGGAACTGGCCAAATACAGAATATATCATCCACGTATCTAAACCAAATAACTTTTTCGGGCAAAATCTTGGTAAGAGTTTTGTCTCAAAAAATTCCATGTAAATATTGCTAAGGACAGGAGATAAGGGATTACCCATGGCCATGCCAAAACTTTTGTACAAAAAATTCCCATTGAAACAAAATTTACTATCTTTGATACATAAACCTTATGAGACTAATGAGATTTTCTATACTAAGGGAATGTCATGACGCTCTAATCCTCTTCCAAAATATTCAAGTAAGTCATCTACAGGCACTTTTGTAAATAAATAAAGAGACAACATCAAAACTAACCATATAAAATCATAATTCAAATTTAAACTATTCAATTTGTTTATAAATCAACATTGTTTTTAACATTCGTGTTAGAAATATTTCCTACAAAGGAGTAAGAATTTTACAAGCCATTTAGATAAATTATACGAAACTGAGCCCACTGAACTAATGATTGTCTGATAGGTTTATTGATTTTATGTGTCTTGACTAACCATACATGTAAGGTAGGGAGGCGCATTGCGGTGTAAACTGTTTAATTAAATGGTCCAAGCCCTTCAAAATGGATTTAATTTGTTTATTAAAATGGGAGTTAACTGTCTGTGTAGGGTCAGACCTCAGTTTCGTATAAGTATCAGTGTCATTTAGCAATGTCATTATTTTACTTATATAGTCACTTTTATTCATAATTACCCACTGCATTAGATTTATCTGCTTTTGTCACCTTCACTGTTTCGTCTTCTTTAATTTTCTTAAAAGCCTGGAGAAATCTCACGGGTTTATTAGGGGGAGAAGGTTTACTCATAGCACCATACACAATACCTTTTCAAATATGATATCATCAGGGCATAGGTTTGATTCAATTTTCTAAATAACAAAAGGATTTTGAGATGTCGACACAGTCCAGGTTACCATTAAATACACCAAAGCTTAACCCATATCCCAAAGCCGCTGTCGTAGCACTATCCACTGTTTGTCAGATAAATTAATCATGAAGTCACGTTGGCATGCTTAGTCCAGTCGCTTTCAGCAATAAGATTTTTTTGCAGCTTGACTTGGAGCTTCCTTTCAAGACGGTTGCAGCACTTTCTCAATTTTCCATAGCAATAATCCAGCATCCGATTCTTCCAATCGACAGGAACCGTCTGATTAAAGCTATACCGTCTGCTTCTAAGTGTACGGAACGCATCATCTACTTCCATTTTGTGATGTCGATGTGTTTCTGAAGTATGATGCGTTGAAACTCGTCGAAAGGTCGCTCTGCTAGGCGAAGAATTCTCACTGGTAAAATCGACTTGGGCATCACTTGTTTCCTCCATGCACTTCCGTAGAAAGTTGAGTCGGAGTTTCAGTTTGTGAGCGATGATAAGAGCATTACAGAAGGATGTCACGAATAGAACAAGACTCGGAAAATTCAAAGAAAAGGCGTAGAAGTTGCGTGTGGTTTCCATTATGCTTAAAAAATCACAGTAGATGCACGTGACTTCATAAAATAAGCGAATACCACGGGAAATGATAGACAGGAATCCAAGCGCTTTCGTCTTTATTCAGACATCGTCAAGGAGCTACTAAAGTACAATCGGAGAGGAAGGCTCAGGTACAAACAAGATCAGGAATACCAGATGGTTAATTATCAAAAGGGTAAAAATTAAAAGGGATAATCCAGGATTATCGGATATCACACGGTCACAAACTTAAACAGATTCTGACCCTAACCGAAATTACAAGTATCTTTACAGTCCAAAACATGTAAAAACTGAATATATTAATTTTGTTGCTTATATTTATCTACAACTTTTTTTATTATGAAAGCATCTAGTTTAAATAAACCAAGGCTTAAATTTAGAACATTTCTCTTATTTGACTTGATAAACAAGATTCAATGATATTCCTTTTTAACTGTGTCATTACATGGGACTAAGGCTCTTGCTTGACTCCAGTTAATAGGATGGTCTAAATCTCTCATATGTACAAATAAGCATTCGATATTTGCCCAGTTCTCACAGAATATTGATGTTGTTAAGACGCTGTGAAAGAGATTTGCCAGTCTGTCCGTAATAGATTTTATCACACTTTTGCAAGGAATTTCATATATGCAGCCTGGAAGATCTTTAGGAGAATTTTTTGATTACTAAACTCTTGACATTAATATTACTGAAAACAAACATTTATGTAAAAAGCTTTAAAATTCTAGGAATATCTAAAAACCTTTCATCATAAGGTAATTTTAGAATGTTATGCTTACTAAATTCAAGTTTGTCAATTAGTTGAATAAAATGTTTTTCTAGCTCTTTTCATGCCACATCTACAAAAGTCCTTGGGTATTTAAGTTTCAATGCAATATCATAAATAGTTTTATAATTTCAGCGTCAATAAACTGCGGGCTACAGACACGTAAAGCCCTTAGGAACATCCCAGAAAAAACAGAGAATTTAACATTTTGATGGTGATTGGAGTAGTAATGAACAAAGAGGCAATATTAGTTGATTTTCGAAAGACTGAAAAGGTGAAATTTCTATCATTTCTATGGACAGTTACATCAAGAAAATTCAAATTACAATTTCTTTCTCCCTCTACAGTAAATTTTATAGAGGGACTAAAATTATTGAGATTATTAAGGAATTCCTGGAGGTTTTCGTGAACTGGCCAAATACGGAATATATCATCCACGTATCTAAACCAAATAAACTTTTTGGGGCAAAATTCTTGGTAAGAGTTTTGTCTCAAAAATTCCATGTAAATATGCTAAGGACAGGAGATAAGGGATTACCCATGGGCCATGCCCAAACTTTTGTACAAAAAATTCCCCATTGAAACAAAATTTACTATCTTTGATACATAACCTTATGAGACTAATGAGATTTTCTACACTTAAGGGAATGTCATGACGCTCTAATTCCTCTTCCACAAATATTCAAGTAAGTCATCTACAGGCACTTTTGTAAATAAAGAGACAACATCAAAACTAACCATATTAAAATCATAATTCAAATTTAAAACTATTCAATTTGTTTATAAAATCAACATTGTTTTTAACATTCGTGTTAGAAATATTTCCTACCAAAGGAGTAAGAATTTTTACAAGCCATTTAGATAAATTATACGAAACTGAGCCCACTGAACTAATGATTGGTCTGATAGGGTTATTGATTTATGTGTCTTGACTAAACCATACATGTAAGGTAGGGAGGCGCATTGCGGTGTAAACTGTTTTAATTAAATGGTCCAAGCCCTCAAAATGGATTTAATTTGTTATTAAAATGGGAGTTAACTGTCTGTGTAGGGTCAGACCTCAGTTTCGTTATAAGTATCAGTGTCATTTAGCAATGTCATTATTTTACTTATATAGTCACTTTTATTCATAATTACCACTGCATTAGATTTATCTGCTTTTGTCACCTTCACTGTTTCGTCTTCTTTAATTTGCATGGAAAAGAGCTAGAAAAACATTTTATTCAAACTAATGACAAACTTGAATTTAGTAAGCATAACATTCTAAAATTACCTTATGATGAAAGGTTTTTAGATATTCCTAGAATTTTAAAGCTTTCTAACATAAATGTTGTTTTCAGTAATATTAATGTCAAGAGTTTAGTAATCAAAAATTCTCCTAAAGATCTTCCAGGCTGCATATATGAAATTCCTTGCAAAAAAGTGTGATAAAATCTATTACGGACAGACTGGCAAATCTCTTTACAGCGGTCTTAAGCAACATCAATATTCTGTGAGAACTGGGCAAATATCGAATGCATTATTTGTACATATGAGAGATTTAGACCATCCTATTAACTGGAGTCAAACAAGAGCCTTAGTCCCATGTAATGACACAGTTAAAAGGAATATCATTGAATCTTGTTTTATCAAGTCAAATAATAGAAAATGTTCTAAATTTAAGTCTTGGTTTATTTAACTTGATGCTTTCATAATGAAAAAAGTTGTAGATAATATAAGCAACAAATTAATATATTCAGTTTTACATGTTTTGGGACTGTAAAGATACTTTGTAATTCGGTTAGGGTCAGAATCTGTTTAAGTTTGTGACCGTGTGATATCCGATAATCCTGGATTATCCCTTTTAATTTTACCCTTTTGATAATTAACATCTGGTATTCCTGATCTTGTTGTTTGTACCTGAGGCCTTCCTCTCCGATTGTACTTTAGTAGCTCCTTGACGATGTCTGAATAAAGACGAAAGCGCTTGGATTCCTGTCTATCATTTCCCGTGGTATTCGCTTATATATATATATATATATATATATATATATATATATATATATATATATATATATATATATATATATATATATATATATATATATATATATATATATATAGTGTTGTGTGTGTGTGTGTGTGTGTGGACCATAGATATTCCCTCCCCAAGTTTACTCTAGCATGTATTTATCTTTAAGAGAGAGAGAGAGAGAGTGAGAGACATAACCTAATTATGTTGAGGATATTACCCAATTATTCATATAACTCCTCCTTCCCCAAGGGGGAAATGAGGCACTACAGCCCTCATAATATATATATGCAATCTAATTTTTTCCCGTCCTTGATTTTAATTGTTTTCGGGGGAAATTAATCATTTTTTAGATTATTCTTCAGGTAATTAATTTGTCTTTTCTCTGCCTCTGATGAGGCCATCAACTGTCGCTTCCCTCCTTCCACGAAACTTTTTTTTTCTATTTTTCTGGAACTGAACATTGTTTCTATATATATCTTTGAGCGACAAGCTATATGGACACTTTTCACGAACAGTTAAAAAAAAGGGGGTGGGGGCGGCTGAGACGTTCGAAAAATATGAATTCTTTTATACAAGTGTGATAAGTAAATTATTATTATTATTATTATTATTATTATTATTATTATTATTATTATTATTATTAAGAATATGAACTATGCATATGGAAAAGCCCACTACAGGGGCCAATGGGCTCGAAATTCAAGCTTTCCAGGAATATTATGGTGCTCTTCAGAAAAAAGTGGACAGATCATAATATATATACAGAAGAAGAGGTCAGTTATTAGAGAAGAAAATATAGATTAGCAAATTAAATTAAGAGATGAAAATGGAAGAAAAGGTTGAAATACAAGAAGTGTTTGAACTTTGGAGGTTCCAATTGTACGAACATATTCGGTAGTGGGACTGTTCCACAGTGCAACGCTGTTAGGAATAAAGGACCTCGGGAACTGAGAAGTTCCACAGTGAGGAGGGACATTCACTGCATATTGTTGCTTCCGCTGTTCTGCGAATCTGGTTTTCTCTCTCCCAGGAGGAAAAGGAATGAATCTATTCAGATTAACTTTTCACGTCATTTATCCTGAATGTTGACTATCATGAGAAATGATTTCGTTTTCTTTGTCTCTCTATTAAACAAAACATGAGAATAAAATCCAGGATATGTAAATGCTGCTCTGGTGACATTTTGGGTATCCAGCTGAGAAGGGCTTCCACTCAAACCCATTTTATTCATCGAATTCCCTTCCCTGTCTCTTATCTGTCCTTCTGTCTTCATGAAAGGGAATTTCAGCGGTCGAATGCGTTGGCCGGAAGGAACTCCTGGTATTTCAGTTCGGATTTATTAATAAATAAATGGTGTTTCAATGCGGATGAATTAATGAACGGTCGGAATGTATGGAGCACGAATTGTTGTGCTCTAAATGAAGGTTATTTTCCATCAGGAGTTCCAAAGGGAAAGAATTTGGTGCCTTTTTTTTTTTATCTTTTATTTTGATTTACATTTGTTACTCCTTTTACTGATTGGACTGACGATTTAGTCAAATGTTCCCTTCGTATTGGGAATTGAATCAAAAAAAGGATTTCATTATTTCCTTTTTCTGCTGACGGAGTTAATCCCTCTCGCTTGTGAAGTCGTCAGCTTTTAATACTTTCTCTCTCTCTCTCTCTCTCTCTCTCTCTCTCTCTCAGGTAATAATAAGGGAGTAGTAGGTATTCGAAAATACCACCTTGGGTTGAATCTTAAACTTGAAGCAAACTCAAAAACTAATGTCCTTTTGTCTTTGTGGTCCGAATCTGCTGTACCAATTTTCAGAGAGATCAAAAAGTTATAATTAGCAAAAAAAAAAAAAAAAAATTAATATTAATATATAATTATATATATATATATATTATATATATATATATATATATTATATATATATATATATTATGTATATATATATATATATCCTGGATATTTGCTCTTCCGCGTATTTAAATCCATTCCACGTTTTTGTATATATCGTGGGCTTTGTGGCTTTTTATTTGTTTTATAAATCTTTTATAAGAACATCACCACAAATTAAATATGTTGTGCAGACTCATAAATGCAATAAAAGTCTTGAGCACAAGGCAGGAAGAGCATATGAAATCTGTAATTAAAACTGACTGACTAATCAAGACGTTCACCTTCACTGATTATGGAAATGAGAGTAAGTTTTCAGTCCATTATCTGGGTGAACTATCACGACAGATCCTTTAACAGAGAGAGAGAGAGAGAGAGAGAGAGACTTTGTTGTTATGGAGCGTTTGTTTCGTCAAGAGTCTCAATTAACCAAACAAAAGACGATTAAGGTGCGCGATGGAAACACAACCTTTGTTCGGTGATATTAAATTGAAAATAGATATGAAAACAGCGAATGAAACAGCAACAAACAATAGTTCCAAAATAAAAAGTTTGGGCACAATTTGTTGGTCCCCCAAACACTCGGTGCAAAGCTGAATCCCTTTTCAGAATGAAAGGAAATAGAAATAGAACGTAATTCGGGCAATCATTCATGTCCTACATGAAAGGTCAGGCGCCAGTTCAGGGGCAAATAACATCAGTGTTGCCAAAACCCGACCCTCCCCCTCCTCCCTCCCGAAATCATGATGACAAAAGGTTGAGATGTTCCAGGAACATACTTCCAGACACTACAATTTGCCAATTATTGTCAGCTTCTAGAAACGGAGTGAGGTCATAAGATTTCCCAATTGTCGTCGTCTTTTGACCATCCCAGGTCACTAAGGTGCTGGCTAAAGGAAATCACACTGGCCAAAATAGTCCTGCTTGATAAGGGTCACAGTATTTCCCCAAAACCCTGGAACCAACGTTACCTTCTTAAATTAGTAACAGCTGAATTATTCTGGGCCACATCTCAAAAGAATGCATCAGGATCGGCGCCGGATTCCCCAGGTGGTGGGGAAAGTGCCTTAGTGTGAGGAAAGTTCCTGAGGTGGTGAGGAAAGAAACTTCCTTAGGGGTGCTGGGGAAATTCTCTAGTTGCTGATAAAGTTCGTAGGTGGTTGGGAAACCTTCCTTTGTGTTGGGGGAACTCCCTATGTGGGTAAAATTACCAGCATGTGGTTGGGAAATTCTGGTGTTGAGGTTAAATTCCCCATGTATTGAAGGGATAATTCCCCTAGGTGGCAGCCTGGCAGGGGAAATTCCCCAGGTGGTAGAGGGAAATTCCCCAGGCAGTGGAGAGAGGGAAGAGGAAGATTCCCTAGGTTGTTAAGGAAAATTTGCCTATGTGATGGGGAAAATCCCCAGGTGGTGGTGAGAACGCCCTCGAGTACTCGCCCTTGGTGGGAGAAAATAACCAAAGTTTTCACCCAGAAATTGGGAGCGAGTCAACGAATTGTCCCTTACGAGAAGGAATAGCCTTCTTGGTGATCTCGTTCACAGGGGAAGAGAAAATAACTTTTGCTTAATTAAACTTCGGTCAGTCAGGAATATCTTCTTTCGGCTCCTGATATATGAGTGAAGAGGAAATTCATTCCTGCTCTCTACTGCTGCTGATATCTTCTGAATTTCAGGTTTTTCGGTTTTTTTTCTGTTCTCTCGTATTTATTTATTTATGTTTCCTCTCGCTATGACTTTTCTCTCTCTCTCCGAGCTCCAAGCTTTTCGATAACATTCCCTAAAGGACAAAACACCTTTTAGAACTCAATCTCCATTAACTCCTCTTGGCGGGAGACCAATCATCCACAGAGGGCTTCCCGTGTCAGACGTCGTATCAGTTTTGACACTCGAAATCATTCACCAGGTACTGGTGTCGGCGCTTGTGACACGGATGTGCCAAAGGCACTTGCGTGGATTCTCTGGGAGAGTGAGAGTTATTAGTACTTGGAGGGTTTCATTATCATCGATAATTTCGGGAGAGAAAAAGCGTCCGTTGTCTTCAGAGGAGATTTTTGCGGTTCTCTATTAATTATGTTTAAAATCCGGTTTCTCAGTTGGTCATCACGTCTTATGTGACCCACGTTACTGCTCGCACTTGACCCTTTGCAGGTCACTGTTTTTTGCGAAGGAGAGAGAGAGAGATGAGAGAGAGAGAGAGAGAGAGAGATGGTGTGTGTTTTGACTACGTAATTTATCAAAGTTTGGGGTTTTAGAGAGAGAGAGAGAGAGAGAGAGAGAGAGAGAGGAGAGAGAGAGAGAGAGAGAGAGAGAGAGAGATGGTGTGTGTTGACTACGTAATTTTATCAAAGTTTGGGGTTGAGAGAGAGAGAGAGAGAGAGAGAGAGAGAGAGAGAGAGAGAGAGAGAGAATTCCTATTTCAGTCCTAAGCCTTATTACCTGTCTATCGAAGCCTTTGGCATCTTGAATAGTTTTAGGTCAAAGGTTAAAGTTAATGGTTAGATGATGTTTGTTAGGCCATCATGTACGCAATTAAATTCTTTCTCTCTCTCTCTCTCTCTCCTCAGGCGATATTTCCCAAGTTAATGAAAAAGATAACCTACCATCTGAAGAAGCGAGTCCGGAATAGGAGGAGGAGGAAAGTCGTTGAGAAATGAGGAGAATTATTTTGTTAAGAATCTGCAATGAAAAGTTTAGTAATGGTGGATATTGAGGCCTTGAAAGGGATATATTCCTTGGAAATTATTTTTCTTTATCTCGACGTTGTATGCAACCCTCGTCTTTCGTGAGGATTCCGTTGGTGATGAATTCCTCAGAATTCTGCAACTCGCCATGGAGATGATAACAGAGTAAACAATACAAAAATAAAGTAAAAACGAAGCAGTATGTGGAGAACGATTACTTGAATGTTCCGGGTTTTCGCTTTCGAGAACCAGTTGATAAGAAAGAGAACTTTTTTCCTTCGGTACGAAGGCAGGAGAAATACTCAGAGTTCATGAAAAGGAGGAGTAATGGAGATGTTTAATCTAGATTACTCTCTCTCTCTCTCTCTCTCTCTCTCTCTCTCTCTCTCTCTCTCTCTCTCTCTCTCTCCTTTTATTCACTTCTATCTCTCCTTCCACAATGTAAATATACGTATTTGTATGTGGCCATTCTCTGCTATGGAAGACAGCTTCCATTTGCTCCCAATGAATGTTTGTTCAAGAAAATATAACTTACAGTCGACATTCTTGTTCGGAACTTCAGTTGGAAGATAAATGAGCCTTTATTTATTTCGAGACTGAGTAGCCCCAAACAGTAATTTCACTAAAATCGACGAATTGATAGGCATATTTCATGTCACAGAAACCTTAACATCCTTTAATAATTGATTCAATATTCTCAACTTCTCTATCTATCGGGACTCGATGTGATCCATTGCTGCTTGTTCCAGAGTGTTAAGACTCGATGCAGCATTGTGTTGTTATTATTTATCACTAAGCAAAGGTGTCAACCCAATAATTTCAGCATCTTTCATCCGGACTTTCAACCAACTGAAGGGAGCAGGAGAACGTCACGTGATGATCTTGCATTTCAGGGGATTTCGAAATGCAGAATTCGGTGTTTGAGAGGAGCATTGATAAATTGGATATCCTGTTTATTATCTTAATGTGCGCCCAAAATCTTAGAGTATAGAAGCAATTTTTGTAAATAATAATTTTCAAGATCCACTTCAAGTCTGTAATAATTCGGGCACCAAACAGTAGAGAATTATTGCGATGAAGATTATGTAAACAAAACTTTGGCTTGCTTGAGTGAGGAGAATGTTTGTTAGATCATTCAGACAGATAAATGATTGATTTGAGGCCCCACCTCTCTCTCTCTCTCTCTCTCTCTCTCTCTCTCTCTCTCTCTCTCTCTCTCTCTCTCCTCTCCATTATAAGCGGTTCTTGAGGAAAAGCGACAAATCCAATTGAGATCTGAAGGATCTCTTCCACGGAAAGACCACCGACCCCAGAGTCCCAAAGGACCTCTCTCCTGCAAAAGTCAACCCAGGGGCTGAAGGATTCAACATGAATTATTATAAATGATACAGATTAATGATGTTGAATGGGATTTGAAAGCCGAAGGACGAGTAGAGAAATGAGTCTTCTTAGGAGAGTATTACAATTAGTGTGGTACTTATTACTTTTTAGAATCAATGTTAATTATGCTTATCTGGAAAGTTAAAGCCGATGGACTCTACCTCCATCTCCATCCCCCTCGTACTACTGCCTCTATCTTCCGTGTGTTGGAAGGAGAGAGAGAGAGAGGAGGAGAGAGAGAGAGAGAGAGAGAGAGAGAGAGAGAGAGAAACTGACCAGAGTAACAGAAATACAGTGCAATATACTGGAAAATTTTCAGAAATAAACACAATTAGATGTTGCTTTTAAGTTCCTATATGATTCACAGTTTCACCCCCCCATTGATAACATTTCCCTAGTCTCTAGCCTCAGTGGTCATCCCTTGTACCCCGAAATGGCACCGAAGTCGAGTGTGTCATAGAAGGACTTTGCTGCAACACGATGCCGCCTTCCACGAAGTCAAAGTTTTTACAATAATTAATTCCTAAGTTCTGTGTCGTTGGTCCCTGAAGTGGTGGGGTTGGGAGACTTGTGGTGGAGATGTGGAGTGTTGGGGGAGGGTCTTGATGGATTGCTCTTTTCCTCTGGGGGACGTTTAATCACCATTAAAGTAGGAAGCAGGAAGGTCATAAATAAGGCCGTATCTTGAGGCGTTTTGAAGGATGTCCTCTGTCCTTAGCTGACGAGATTCTCTCTCTCTCTCTCTCTCTCTCTCTCTCTCTCTCTCTCTCTCTCTCTCTTTCAGAGACTGACAGATAATTCTATCAGGAATACTTGTAATTATATGACAGTCATATTCTTGATATACATAAACTTGAAATGTTGAAATCTGTGATTTTCCA
>NC_087214.1:20052407-20074907 GCF_015104395.2 Macrobrachium nipponense | reverse complement strand
TTATTTCCTGGGTCTTCAAGGGCAGATTTACTAAGATTTACTACGTACTACTACTCGTATTTACTATGATTTACTGCATACTATTTGCCATATTTACCACGATTCAATACTACTACTAATAATATTTGCTACCATTGACCATTACTACCCAAGCGTGGACATTTGATGAGTATTAAAGTCTTGGTTTTCTTCTTTCAAGTTAAGGAGATTTTTCAAGTGAAACAATAATTGCAGTCCAATTGAAATGCTTTTGTGTTGCATAAATTACTGACGTTTACTGGACTCATGGAGTGATATTAGCCATATTATTTCTTTTACGTCTCTCGCTCTCTCTCTCTCTCTCTCTCTCTCTCTCTCTCTCTCTCTCTCTCTCTCTCTCTCTCTCTCGTTTTTTCAGCAGTTACGTGGCTTTGAAACTGTTAGTTTGATTGCAGTCAAATGTGCTTTTATCTTGAACAGTTAAATTTCACCTCGTATTGATGCAGTGCTACAGTCTTATGTGTCAATTGTTAAAGATCTCTGGAATTACATTTTGCTTGACCCTGTAGATCTCTAAAAATCCACTCTATTCATTTTCGATACATTTCCTGGGAAAAACCGACTTCTGTATGGAAGAGAGGCGAGAACAACGAGCGGTGGAAATTCCTGCCCGATTTTATGGAAGGAAGAAGAAAAACGGGGGATCCAATCGGCCTCCTCTTCTTTCGTGTACGACATTCGGTCCTCAAAATTGAATTTATACTGAATAACCCTTTCTCTCCCTCCCCCTTTTTTATTTTTATATATCTGCAAACAAAAGTTTTTTTTTATCTGTCAGATGGATTTTTTATTTTTTTGTATTATTATTATCATTTTTTTAGGACAGCCGATGGGAAATTATTCTCTACTTGAGGGCAGAAATCTTTGTTGTTGTTTAATTGTCTCCGCAAAATCTATTAATTTAGAAGTTTCTATACGCACGCCCGTTACCAACATTGCTCTCTCTCTCTCTCTCTCTCTCTCTCTCTCTCTCTCTCTCTCTCTCTCTCTCTCTCTCAAAAGGGGAAGTAAAAAGCCTCTTTTGGGTCTTGGAAGAAAATTTTTAACCTCTGGAAATTCGATTTTATTTTATTTTTTTATTAAGTTTTTAGGCAAAGAATGAAGGGGAAAGTGATCATCCTTACATTGGAGACTGTTAGAACAGAGAGAGAGAGAGAGAGAGAGAGAGAGAGAGAGAGAGAGAGAGAGAGAGAGAGAGAGAGAGAGAGAATTTTTGAGGCCACATACCATACTTTGAGATCGCAGACACAGAGTTATTTTGATACTTATTGTAGTTCCTCGTTAGACAAGTGGTTTTCGCTCTCGGCTACCAATCCGGTGGTCCGAGGTTCGATTCTCCGCTCGGCCAACGTTGAATCAGAGGAATTTATTTCTGGTGATAGTTATTCTTTTCTCGATATAATGTGGTTCGGATCCCACAATAAGCTGCGGGTGACCAATTAGTTCCTAGCCACATATATATATCTAATCCTTCGGGCCAGCCCCGGGAGAGCTGTTAATCAGCTCAGTTGTCTGGTAAAACTAAGATAAGTATATACTTAACTTTTTTACACTTATAAAAAAAAATATGTATTATTGTCACTGCTGCTCTACAGGTCATTGATAGCTAAGATTTGTTAATGTGTATGAACACTGCAAACATTATACATATGAATACATAATTCCATTTATATAGGTTTTGAACATTTATGTGTATTATTTAAATATTATTATAAGTGTACATAACTCTTATGAAATATGAATATTGTCATGTATCCGTAGACGAGTACAAGAAAATGTCTTCCCCAGAAACTAGAGTTTGAAGTAAATCAAGTCATGAATATAGTTCATTGTCCTTTAATCCTCCCTAGGGAACTGAGGCCTTTTGGATTCCCTTCAGAGGGATGGGGGAAGGGCGGGGAGGTGGGTGACCTGAGGTGACCTTGGGGAAAGCGAAGAGGACCCACGAGTATTAAAAGTCTAGAGAACACTAAAAAAATTACCATATTTAGAGCAGTTCTCTTAAAATCCAGTAAATCCCTTCTTCTGGAAAAAGTAAAGGCAACCATTTTTTATTCCACTTCAGTAGTTGATGAGAAACAAGGAATGGTCCTCACTGTGGCCATCTTGGAAAGTTTCAGGGTCAGAGGAGGTCACTTTTATGTCCAGAGACAAGATTAGGTCAAGAGCCTCTACAATTTATAACTTTAGTGTTTGTAGACAAATGGTTGACTCATGGTGAGAGAGAGAGAGAGAGAGAGAGAGAGAGAGAGAGATGTGTGTGTGTGTGTGTGTGTGTGTGTGTGGTGTGTGTGTGTAGGCTATCTGTGAAGGCTACAGACAGCATAAGTTTTTTTTTTTTTTTTTTTTTTTTTACGTACTCGAATATGCTGTTAAAAACCACTCTGCAATGAAGGAAAAGCTTGTTGTTTTCATATTGTGTTACTGTCCTTTATTGTTAGTTTCTACTTTAATATACAGTTTTGTGGTTTTAATGTCATGAATCTGAAAAGACATACCTCACACCTCTTAATAGTGTCCGCGTAGGTAACTAGTTCCCATGAGAACTGAAACCCGTTGTTTTTTCCGTAAAGGTTGTGACTATAGACAGATACCAAGAATTTCTAGTAGGAGTAGTTATTTTTTATTTTGTGTGTTTATGAATTATACATACCGTATATATATATATATATATATATATAATATATATATATATATATATATATATATATATATATATATATATATATATATATATATATATATATATATATATATATATATATATATATATATATATATATATATATATATATATATATATATATATATTATATAATGTACAATTATTATACAGAAAGTTCTTGTTACTCGATTTTGCGTAACTTTCAAGTCTTGAGCGTTTAAGCCTAGCCTATATTTTAAATAGTAATAAATTTGCTTTTCTAGAATAGTTCAATTTGCACACAAGATGTATGTAATTGTGTGTGGGTGTATGTGTATGTTTTTGTGTGTATGTTGAAGCGCTCACGATAATTCCTAATGAAATTACAAAAATTCTCCTCAGACTTTGTCTTGTGAAATTTGCCTTTCAAATGGGTTTCCTTTGGTCCAAGAAGATTAAAATCCCAATTATAATATAATCACGTTAAAGTCGTTGAGAGAGAGAGAGAGAGAGAGAGAGAGAGAGAGAGAGAGATAGAGAGAGAGAGAGAGATTTTGCAGGATGGTCTACGCTCTCTGTTATGACAGCTGTTCACCAGAGCGCAAAATCCTCTTCATAAAAGCAGCTTATGTTTTATCACACGCTTAAATTTAGGTGTTTCTTTGCCCCCCTCCCCTTCTCTCTCTCTCTCTCTCTCTCTCTCTCTCTCTCTCTCTCTCTCATTTGAAGATGATTAGCTGTATCATCCCTAGAACGAGTTAGGCTTATTGGTGTGTTATGTTACCTCGGTCTAAGTTAGTGAACGAACCGAACCGCGGATATATTTTTCTCAATAAATAAATAGTCAGGAACAGAGTCAGAGTTGCAGCTTCTGTGACCTGTTTAGGACGGAGGACTTGTGCCCGCACTTCATCTCCTTAAAATTATGGATACTTAGTCATGACAGTGAAGCCAGGGAATACGTCTTGAATAAGCTCCAAATGACTATTGCTTTTGTTCCATTGTATCATAAGGTCTATAATGGATTGTGTTACTAAAAATTATTTAAGTCAGATCTCTAGATAATTAAGTATATTGAGTGGTTTGGAAATAAAACCCCACAAGGGTTTTAATCGACAGGAATTAGTAAATAGGCTTCAATGGAGTCTCTTAATAATAATAATAATAATAATAATAATAATAATAATAATAATAATAATAATAATAATAATAATAATTTACCTACGAATCCCCAGCTTGTTTTGTTTTTCAAAATGATGAGTCGAGACTAGCTTCCTTTTTAATTGTCTTCATTGGCGGCGGTTTTATAAACAATTATTTGAAACATCCAAGAGCCTTGATTCATTCTTCATTTTCACCCAAACAATCAGATCAGTTGTTTATAATCAAGAGTCGGTGTAGGTAGGTACCAAAGGAAATGAAGATGTTGTGTTAATGGAGCTTGAAATTAAGGCCCATGTGAAGGGCGAATGCTGTCCACAAAGGTTGCCAGGTAGCACCATTAACCAAAGATGTGGAAGAGTGGATGTTTTGTAGATGATAGCGAAGAGAAACTGCAGAAACAGGGGAAAGAATGTGGGAAACTTCTGCTGCGGGAGCAGAAATGTCCGTAGCTTGATTCTAAACACATTTATTCACAGTTGTACGCGGGATATCCAGAATAATCCGGAGTAATCCAAGATAATCCATTTAATGTAGTTTATCTTCCAGAGTTTGTCTTTATCTTCTCGGTGTATTTTGTTGTAGCTACGTAGGGAAGTGGTAGGGACGATATATGGTGAGAGAGAGAGAGAGAGAGAGAGAGAGAGAGAGAGAGAGAGAGGTTTTTTCGCGTAGCTCAAATTTATGCGAAGAAAGAGATACATTACTGGTTTAGTGCGTTTATAAAAACAGGATAAAGAAACATTACTGGTTTCGTGAGAGAGTAAACGGCAATGTTGTGTATTTACTGATTCATATTGTTTTCGCTCTGGGCTTGGAATGTTGTTATAGGTACTGTTTATTTTAATTTCTTATTTATTTTTATTCATTTATTTTCGTACGATTGTAAGGTTTCCCAAAATAAAGGAGCTGTCAATAGGCCTAATATTCAGTCATACATATAGTATACTGAGATTTAATTAACATCTGAAAAGGTCTAAGAGAGCTGTCTGTCGTAAGCTGAGCGGGCTTTAAAGCTGCACGGGCTCTTGCTTATGAAACAATTGTGTATTGAAACGTAGACCTATTTCACACTGGATGAGTGTTGAAATGTCTTAAACCTCTAACAGAGAGGGAAGTTATATTCACGGCACTTCCTGGCGGCTGTTAATGGTCTCGGTAAATAATTTGCCTTTTGTTTGGGAATTCTCGTCTGCAAATAGGAGGTTGTGCAAAGATTGGGGGACGAGAGAGAGAGAGAGAGAGAGAGAGAGAGAGAGAGAGAGAGAGAGAGAGAGAGAGAGAGAGGATGGGATCTTTTATCTACATGACAACGAAATTGATGTCTGACGTAAGTAGTCTCTCCTTGTAAAAAAGAAAAAGGGAGGTAAAAGTGATGGAGGGGAGAATGAAAAGCTCTAGTGAAGATTCAGCCGAATATGTGCCCAATTAGCGCCAAATTTGCTGGGCTTTTCAGGAAATGACCTCCTTCATTTTCGGACATTGCGTGAGGAAAGTTTTAATGAAAAAACGTATTTATATGAATAGGTTATTTAGCTACTCTCTCTCTCTCTCTCTCTCTCTCTCTCTCTCTCTCTCTCTCTCTCTCTCTCTCCCCTTAGCAGCATAGATAGACTCCTAGAGAGGAGGGATTTGGTCTTTAAAAGTCTGGAGAGAGAGAGAGAAGCTGCTCCATTATCTCTCTTTGAAGTGACTTATATAATAAGTTGTTTTAACTCTCCTCGGATAGATAAGAAAAGTGCCTCCATAAAACATAGAGTATGTTTAAAACATGCGCCCACTTATTACCATAGAAGTCACAGACATGTTGACGACATGTCAGCGATCACATATGCATAGATTATAGACTTGACCATTTAATTCTTCCTGGATCCCAATGAATGTTGACCGTTGGTGCCGAAACACCGCAATTACGGAATCCTTTGAAGTCAGGTCCAGCGACTGACCAGGAATGAGATTGTGCTCAATTGATAATAATCTCCCAGCAATTGATATTTGGCTTCCTCTGTCATCCATGTTCTCTTTCTTTTGATATATTTCTGTTTGAACTTCTACTTCTCACCTCCTGTTATTATTCTTTTGTTCTTATTATTATTCTCTTTTATTTTACAAATGTTCTTAACTTGGATGGGAAACTCCTGTCTGACAAGTTTCATCCAATTCCGTTCACCTGTTCTTGAGGTATGTTTGTTAAACTCAAGCATAAATTCTCAGTAACTTGGCAAGGTTCAGTACCGAGCAACATGTCGGCAACTTATCCTGTACAAGTTATAAACGTCATGAATATGTTACTGACTTATTGCGTACATGTCACAAACAAGTTGGCAACATGTCCAATGACCGTAGTGGAGAAACTCATCTCTAGCAGATGCTTGAGAAATGTATGAACAATGGTTAAGGCTGCCAATGAGTTGTTAACTTGTATTCAACCTGTGTGTGGCGTGTTTGTGATCAGTTGCCAACTTGTGTTTAAGGCATATTTGACTCTGTAGGTCCCTCATACCAGATGATCTTCTAGGAGATGAATTGAGGATCACAGCTGAAACACCGGAGTAGTCAGAGCAGACACAACCAGCAACTCCCTGAGTGATGCTTTCTGCTTGATTCATGCAGATTCTGACAAGTTCATTGGGAAGAAGGCAACCTACCTGTGAACTCTGCTGATTTCATCTCTGCAATCCACTCTCGTCAAGAGGGCCCTCGCTTCATTTTGGCAATGCTTTCAAACTTATATTATTGCCTATACTTCAGTTGCTGTTTGTACTACTATGTGGTGTGGGAATTTCCAACTAACTATATTTCCAGTAGGAAAGTGGTCGAAATAGTTTCTATATCTTAGCTAATTCTTTATTCTCTTATAAAAGGAAGTAATGTCAGTCCCAACTAATTCTTTATTTTCAATTATTTTATTTCAAAAGAAAGTAAAGACAGTCTCCTTGGATCAGTCAGAATTTGTCATTTGATGATTTTAGAATCTAATGAAGCTGCCAAAACTAGAGAATCCTAGAATTGCGTGTGATCATTGCTTCCTGTAATTAGCTAGCAATTAGATAGTAGTATAATTAGTGAAGAAGGATAGACAGCGAAAGATAGGAACTAGTAGACAGTCAGGAAGAGAAATGGGAACATTTTTTTTTCAGCAAAAGAGAGGGATTACATTTTATAATCACCTTTACGCTGGCCCACCTCACTTTTCCTTTTCTTCCTGAACTGCCTTCTGAAAGCTTTTCCGGATCTGACGGTGTTTGCACCATAGGATAAGATCAGAGGATAGACCTGCTATCTACACTCTTTATTTCCATCCTGACACCAGATTTTATGGTATTTTGAAGAAGACATTCTTCAACTTGTTTATTATTGTTTTTCATCAATAAGCTGGTCTTTAAGGTGCTATGAATAGCTGATCACAGTTACTTGGCATTTTCTGATGTTGACAGAGATAGCCACGGGAGCTCGTTTATTGCAATGGTTTTTGGCTGTCATAGGTCGACAGCTAAGAATCTAGTGAAAAGACTCAATATTAATTCGAGTGATTAAGGAACTAGGGTGATTTTAATGCAGTATTTTAGTCCAAAATGAATTAATAATGGCAACAACTTCAACAAGAGTTGCGGATCTTAAAAATGGAAATTTTGAAATTTTCGAACAGGAGAAAAGAAAGAGAAAAATATCGAGGCGTGGGGAAGACCAAGAAAGTATCGCAACTTCACAGTTATTGAGGAAAATTTTCGAAGTCGTTACCGAAGCCTTACGAGGCTGTAAGTTGTTTCGGAAAAGCGACAACTAATCTTTCCATTTTCATAAACATCTCAGCGTTTTGTGTTTCCATCAGAGAAAAAAACTACTACGTTTTTTCCTCCTGCAGATGGTGTGATACCCAAGGCGACCCAGGGCCATGGCAAAGGTGGGCTAAGTGTTGTACCACTCAGTCAAACACTTACTTTGCTGACTGAACCTCCTAAAAGTGGTTGGTTGTGTCGCCATGTTGTCAGTTTTCAGAGTTTATTCTTTCTAAAATCAGATGGATCTTCAGCAGAGAATTTTAAGATTAATAAAATTATACAAATTACAAACGAAGGTGGAAATACTGCAGCTTTTGTTCATAAACCTCTGCATAATTGCATCTCAGACACTTTTTTTATATATAAAACTGTGGTGATAAACAAGATTTTAGTCAAACAATGACTGCTGGTTCCCCTGTACCTCCCTCCCTCCCTCCCTCCCAGGTGTGGCTTCAGTGTAAAGGTTATTCAGTTTTGAAACAATTCACCTTCCCTTCCCATTCTAAACTACTTGGCGATTGCTGATTGATTAATATATCGTTTATCTATCTGTCTTGCGCTACACTGAACCCAGAAGGCTCTGAAAAGTCTGTAGACTTTGTTTGGCACACATCCGTGGGCCTGCCTCTCTCTCTCTCTCTCTCTCACTCTCTCTCTCTCTCTCTCTCTCTCTCTCTCTCTCTCTCTCTCTCTCTCTGTTTGCATCAGAACGTCCATTACAAACGCTCCCTTATTCTCCTAATTTGTGTGGATATCCAGTGTTTTTGGACCACAAAAAGTGTGGACTGTTGTCTGTGAAAGTGTAGTGAACGTGATCATGTCGTAATATAGTTACTTTTTACTTTGTACTTAGTTGATTAAACTATTAAAGATTTTAGTAGAATAGTACAGACTTCCTCCTGGTCAAAATTTACCTTAATTGCGCATCCGCACTAAGACCTGATTGCGTCACTACTAACACACTCCCGAAATAGCATTGCTGTTTCTCATATGAGATTAAAACCCAGTACACTTATCCTCTAAAACACGTTTTAATCTTAGGAACATTTACACTGTGAGGCAAATACATAAAATGTCCAGTCGAACAACTACAGAAGAAATAACGATCAAGTGTTACAAGGAGCGACAGTTGGGACCCAATCGTCGAAAAATCATCCACCGTTGTCTACCTTAAGGAATCCAACTCGGGAGGTTCTACATCGAAATTGCACAAAAGGTGAAATACAAAATTCTGTAGTCAATTACAAATAAGTGGGATTTGGACGACTAAGGAAAAACTAATTGATAAACTGATGCTTTATTATTCGAACGTACAAGGATCACCACTAGAAGCAGCAACAAAACACACCAGGTAATGTCACTTGATCTAGAAGGGGAAAATGAAGACCGACGATATACAGAACTACTGAGAAAATTTGAAAAATTCGTAACAGAAACAAGTGATAACTTTTATGTCATCAACAACAACCTGAGAGAAAAGGATACGGAAATCCAAGAACTTAAAACTCTAGTCTTTATAGCAGAGAGGAAAATCAAAACACTGCAAGAAGCATTACAGAAGAGTGTCGAAAGAAGTGATGGTCATGGCGATAGACTCGGTTCTATTTTAGAAGAAAAGAAATCGTTGCTTATAGGAGATTCGAGTTTACAGGAAGTAAGAAGTGACTTTAAAGAAAACACTCTAATTAGGACCCTCCCTGAAGCAAATATGTCTCTAATTAAGTCATGGATAAAGGAAAATCTGGATCACCCCTTAAGCGAATGTATTATCTATGGTGGTGCTCAGGACATTCTTGGGGAAAATTATGTATCGGAGATGGTTTTGGATGAAAATTTGGAGAAATTGTCGCAGAGTTGAAAAGTAAAATGAACATATCAGCATCAAAATATGTGAGCTTGTTCCAAGCTTGAAATCAGATGATCTTATTAACAAAATTAATGATTTTGATACTAAGTTGCTTGCTGGTGTCAAGACAACGGTGTTGTTTACATTGGGACAGAACTATTTCAGGCTTGGAACGGGAGACATAGATGAAAACTGCTATGATAACAAAGATGGTCTGTCATATGATAATTTAAGTAGAATAGGAGCAGTCAGGTTATTGGATGCAATCTTATCACATCTCAGGGTAGTATTGTTAGAGAAAACTGGAATGAGACTAAAATGGATGGCACACAAACAAAACAATGGTGGAAAAAGATCTGTAATAGAGAATACTATGGAAATCACAATGTAAGAAACCATAGAAACTTTAGATATGGAAGTGACCCCAGCCATCCAGTGCCATATAAATTGAGAAACTGGAAATAATAGGAGAGATCAAGTTTGAGACTCATAGTGTTAGGAATAGACAAAAAAACAATAGTTTTGAACCATTTTAATCGTTATCCTCCCAGGAATAATTTTTCTGATCAATAGAACCGACATACGGATGAGGTTTGCTACAACTGTGGTGAATTTAAGCCACAGACAGTCAAATTGTATATACGACCATAAACTAAAATATAATTACTGCCACGAATATGGCCATAAGACAAAGCAAATTATGTAGTATTTTGCAAAAGAACTAGAAAGATGGCCAAGATGATAGTGCCGAAGAGTTTAGGTCTACCAATCGCCGAAATTTTTATAACTATATATATATTAATGCACAATCACTTTTAAGCAATAAACATGTAGTTGAACATTTATTAGAAAAAGACAATTTGATATTTTATGTGTGAGTGAAACGTGGCTATATCCTTATATGAATGATGCATATATTAATATTTCCCTCTTATCAACTTTATCGAGATGATCATGGCCGAGGAGGTGGAGTTTGATATATGTCAAAGATTATTTAAGGTAAATGTAATAATAATTGCATTGAAAAACAGGAGGGCATTGAAGCTAAATGGTTATCAGTACAACACCGTAAATTACCGTCAATTATTTTAGGTTGTATATATCGTCACCCAAAAGCAAATGTTTCATCTTTTAATTATATTCCGATTCTTTTAAAAACGTAATTTTACGAAACAAGCCTATTTTTATACTTGGAGATTTTAACGACGACTTACTCAAAACACACAACAAAATGAATAAAGTTGTAAATAACCTAAAGTTACACCAACTCATTACAAAACCCACCAGAGTAACTTCAGACTCAGCAACGTTAAAAGATTTACTAATTACTAATAATAGAAAATGGTACTCGATTCGGACGTTATTCCAAGCCCAGTAGGCGACCACGAAGCTATCATAGTTCCTTAAATTTACGTAAACCTAAGAAACAACCCTTTCATAAAACTTTCCGATGTCTTAAGAATTATTCCCAAGTGAGTAATCTGTAATTTGGTGATGAAAGAAACACCCACTTTGAATGGTATTTTAAACACTGATAATGTAAGTTCTCGAGTACAAATTTTAACGAATGTTTTAACCAAATGTATTGATAAATGTGCTCCAATAGTAACGAAAGTAATCACCCGCCGCCCCCCTAAACCCTGGATAACTAATAACATCAAACAAAATATAATAATAAGAGATAAATTACAAAACGATATCAAGAAGGTTAGGAATAATACAATATTGAGCAATAATTTTAAAGAGAAAAAGAAGAAAGTAAAAAAATGAAATGAAGGATAACAGTATGAACAACACTACAGAACGAACTTAAAAATAATAAGAATAACTTACGTACTTCCTGGAAATAGTGCGTTCATTCTGCCCAATAATACTAACAAAGAATCTCAAATAGAAAATGAAGATTTAACTGACAAGGCAGAGAAATTTAATGAGTATTTTGCGAATGTAGGAAGAAGACATATGAGAGAACGCAAGAAAGAACTGGCCAGGAATAATAGAAGAGCACAAACCGATGAAATGAATACATTCCCAAACAACCAGTTATTTATTCTTTTAAACCGTCACCTGTTGACTGCGATACTGTCATTCCAGTCATTAGTTCTCTCAAAGAGTCAAATGCGTACGGATCCGATGGCATACCGCTACGTTTTATAAAAGATACTCTATATATAATTTTTATTTTACATTACTATAATTATTAATACATCTATCGTAACTAATATCTACCCAGAAACGTGGAAAAAAAATCCCCATGTTGTTCCTTATTTTAAAAACGGAGTATAGAGACGAAATTTTCTAATTACAGGCCAATTTCTTTACTCCCGGTCTTATCTAAAATATTAGAAAAATAGTATAAAGTCAGTTAACTGAATACTTAGAAAGTAATCACTCATTTCTAAGAGTCAACCACGGCTTTCGACCAAAACTATCAACGGAAACAGCACTATTAAAATATCAGATAAAATCTACGATAACATAGACAAGAAGAAAATTTCCCTTTTACTACTTCTCGATCTGTCGAAAGATTTTGTAAGTTTGAACCATGAAATTTTTGCTAGGTAAACTGTCAGACACTTTATATAGATCCATCATGGTTCACAAACTATTTACGTAATCGAGTACAATCTGTCTGACTCAAAAATGTTGTCTCAACCCCCGCAAAAACGTCGGTTTTGGTGTACCTCAAGGTTCAATCCTAGGACCAATTTTATTCAACATCTATGTAAATGAACCTGAGAAATTTTTTAAGTGACTTGTTTCATGTTCAGTATGCTGATGACACTCAAATAATAATTGATGGCTACATCGATAACTTGGAAGATTTAGTACGCAAAGCTGAGGAGATTTTATATAGATGAAGATGTATTTTCGAATAATAGCTTATTGTTGAATGAAAGTAAAACGCAATGTATATTCCTATGCTCCAGGCAATATCTATCCCGAATCGGGGATAACATCAAAATGTATTTTAATGGGGCCATCATCGAACCTATGGAATCCGTAAAGAATCTTGGGAGTGCACTTCGATAAACACATGACATTCGAAAAACATATTGATGAACTGCACAGAAAAGTTATGGGGACACTTATTTTTATCTCAATAGACTAAAAAATTTATTCGAACCAGAAACTCGCCTAATCGTAGTGCAATCGTTAGTATTAAGTTTAATTCATTACTGCTATATAATATGGGGTTCAACAAGCAACGTCCTTATGCGAACGAGTACAAAAACTTCAACATTTTGCGGATCAGGTGGCCATGGGTACAGTGAGAAATAATGATCATATATCTCCAATTTTACTAGAACTGGGTTGGTTGAAAGTGAAAACAAGTACACTTTTGATGTCTGTGTTTTTGTTTTTAAAGTTTTAAAAAATGTTTTTCCGAACTGGCTTTATAATTTAGAACCGTTGATGATCAAGGGAAATAAATATTAAGGGTCCACAGTTATGGGAATAGTTTTACCGTGGCTCATTGAAAAGACGAAGAATCCCTAAGATCTTTGAAAAATAACGTAAGAAAACATCTTTAAAACAATAATTAGTCTTCGTAGATAAGTTTTATAGGAAACAACCGTACCTGACAATTAGCCACGTCTAAACGTCCAATAACCGCTTTTTAAGACATACCCATTAAACTATGAAGAACATTTTATGTTGGAGTAATTTTACTAATTATTGTTCTATTGGAACAATGTTTTATAACCAAATTACAATTATCCTAATTCAAGTATATATATATATATATATATATATATATATATTTAATATATATTATATATTTATATATATATATATATATAATATATATATATATATATATATATATATATATATAATATATGTAATAATATTATCTATATATATATTATATATATATATATATATATATATATATATATATATGTATGTATGTATAGTTGTTTTGGTATACTATGATTTTATTGTTTTTAATAGCTTTAATGCACGCTTTCTAACCTTGGTTGATGACCTGACGTAAATAGAAAACCCAATGTATTATTTGAATAAAGGTTATTATTATTATTATTATTATTTATTTATTATTATTATTATTATTACTATTATTATTATTATTATCTCTCTCTCTCCTCTCTCTCTCTCTCTCTACATTCCCTTTTGTAAACAGAAACTCCTTCTGTCTCTTCATTTGCATAGATTTGGCTTAACGTTTCCAGAAGAATTTTCTTTTCATTTGTGAACAGGAGAGACGGTTATTGTAAGGCAAGTTTTGGCTTCCAAAAGGATTTTCATGGCCATGTATAGTGTGCATTTGCATACCTCTTAGGAGAGAGAGAGAGAGAGAGAGAGAGAGAGAGAGAGAGAGAGAGAGAGAGAGAGCACCTCTTTCTCGGGCCAATTCACTGTCCAATGTGTCAATTTTGGTCATGGCTAAGTATATTGTATACATTTGCTTATCTCACGAGAGAGAGAGAGAGAGAGAGAGAGAGAGAGAGAGAGAGCTTCAATCTCAAGCCTGTTCACTGTACAGTGGTTTTATTTCGTTCGTGGGTGTGAATTTCCATATCACTAAGGAGAGAGGGAGAGCTCTTCTTTCTCAGTTGAGCGTATTCAATCTGAAGTTCTTTTTTTAAAATTCTAATTTTTTTTATCGTGATTGCCTCCGTGTTACGGACCCCTTTATTGGGTCCTGGTGCAGTTCTTTTATTGCACTATTTATATTCTCAGTGATGTTCAAATACTCTGCGTAAAAATGGTCAGTGGAGACGAAAACAAAGGGAAACTCAACAAATATTTATTCACAACAAAAATAACATTAAGTCAACCTTGTGACTGAAAAAGGACGTACACTAGTTCCTCAAATAATCCCGTAGGATCCCTAAACGCTAAGAAAACTAAGCCCTAGATAGAAACATGAGAGAGAACAAACACAAGAATACATCTAAACAGAATATATCCATACAATGGCTGGCCAGGCCAAAACCCAAATATACCTATAACTTATAAACGAAAGAAAGAAGGTGAAGGATAAAATGAGAAACACTTCAATTCCTACCTACGAATTACAATATAAACACCAAGGCCGATAGGCCGTAAGGACCATCAGAGTCTATAAATATTGTTATAGAAAAAATATATATATAAAAAAAATAAAAAAAATCAACAAACTCCTCATACACAAAAACAGGGGAAACTTCAGTCCAAAATAAATTCAAATCGCCTTTACTACGGAGGTCCGTGATCCAATACATCTCAGCTCTGCAGACGAGGGTGAGGACATGAATACACATAACCACAGGTACAGGTGAGTCGGAGAAGGTCCTGCCCGACAACACAAAGGCAAACTCCTACCTGTATCTGTCTCCCTACTTGACACCTCACGAGCCAGATTGCTCCCTCAGCAGCAGCTTAAGGTGTCCGTCCTTGGAGATAGACTGATGACTGCCCAAAGCTCCTCTAGTGCCAGCAGAACACGATGGCACTCATACTCTAAGGAAATATATATATATATCCACTAAGGTGGCAGTACGACGAAGTCGCAGGTGACAAAGTCAACTGCGTCGAATACAGGTCACACGACGTCGCAGGTGACAGAAGTGTACCTGCGAAGGGCAGCTCCAAAAACAAGATTCAATGTTTTCCAATAATCGCCAGCTGCAGAGGTATCAGGAAGCAAAGGTAAGGCCCGAACTAACTTTAGGCCGAGCATCGTCGTTTCCAAAATTTTTTCCAAAAGTCACCTCACAGGAGTCTTGCCGCACTCGAAAATAAACAAACCACAATCGTTAACACGATAGTTCAAGCAATTAAGTGAGAGGCGGGGAGGATGGCGAGAAACTATAGCGTAAAACAAACAAAACACTAAACACTTAACATTAACTGCCTTAAGAAATAATGTACTTAAAACTAGAACAAGGTTGACTTAAATAAATCGGAAAATTACGTTACTCTAATACCTTCCTCCCCGAGAAAAAAAAAAAAAATTTTTTTTTTTTTTTATAACAAGAACATAGAACCTGGAAAACAGGAACATTAAGGTCCACCAAAAAAAAAAACAAAAAAAAAAACAAAAAAAAACAAGACAAAAGTTTACTGGCCTGAAAATAAAACTAGATTTAAACAGCAAAGTCAAAAACATGGTATATAAACAAAAAAAAATAATAACTTAGTCTAAACAACGACAACAAGAAAAGACTACAACCAAATCTTCACATAGCATACAAAACAAATCTGAACATACTACAAAAACTCGCAAAAATCAAGGAAGGAAACTTACGTATCACACCCTCGACTTACAGTGTACAAAAAAAAAAAAAAAAAAATTTTTATACAAACCCACCGGAGAAACGAGCAGGGCAGCGTACGAGGGAGGTAAAACATATCAAATTCGTGAGAGCGCGTCAGGAATCTTATTTTCAGACCCTTAATGTGTTTAATAACCAGCTTGAATTCCTGAAGCAAGAGAGCCCAACGCAAGATCCTCTGGTTGGCCCCTTTCATACGCTCAATGAAAACAAGCGGGTTATGATCCGTCCAGATCTCTAGGGAAGAGAAAGTTAGTTACATAAGGTTTGAAATGTATAAGGGTACGGACCAAAGCAAGAGCTTCCTTTTCAATGGTAGAATACCTCCTTTCAGCCACCAATAACTTCCGACTAAAATAAGATATGGGGTGTACCTCACCTTCATCGTCCCTTTGGAAAAGGACACCACCTATGCCCACATCACTGGCATCTACTGCTATGATATAAGGTTTCTGAAAATCTGGGAAGTCAAAATAGGTTTTCGAAATTAAGAATGGTTTTAAGCTTATTAAAAGCTTCCTCACACTGATTAGACCAACAAAATTTTTTACCCTTCTCTAAAAGGTTAGTAAGAGGTTTGAGCAAGATCAGAAAAATAAAAATTTCGCACGAAGCGGCGATAATAACCAGACATTCCCAGAACTCTTCTCACCTCTCTAATACTACCTGCCTTTTTAATTATAATAGCCTCGAGGTTAGCTTGTTTCGGAGCCACCTGACCCAAACCAACCTCGTGACCCAAATAACAAACCTTTGCCTTGCCAAATTCACACTTTGATAAATTAATAACCAAACCTGCAGACCTAAGGGCCTCTAAATACCTTACGCAATCTTACCATATGCGTACTCCAATCATTGCTATATACAACCAATCATCAATATAAATTTCAGTTCCTTTCAAACCACAAATTTTACCCTATTCATAAGCCTCTGAAAAGTCACGCGGCATTTTTTCATCCCAAATGGCATAACCTTGCATTCATACAAACCAAAGGAGTTACGAATGCCGAGATTTCACGGGCTCGATCAGATAACGGAACCTGCCAATAACCCTTCAGCAAATCTAGTTTCGTAATAAATTTGGCAGAACCTATCTGATCGAGGCAATCATCAATACGTGGCAAAGGAAAAGAGTCATTTTTGGTGTGGGCATTAACCTTTCGATAGTCCACACACATGCGGAACTTCCCGTCAGCTTTTTCAACAAGAACAATAGGGGAACTCCAAGGACTGACTGATGGCTGAATCAGGTCGTGCTCCAACATATATTTAATCTCCTTTTCGACAAATCCTTTTTACCCTTTTTACAGGATTTAACCGATAAGGACTTTGTTTAACTGGGGAGGCACTACCTACATCTACATCATGGCAAAGAAATTAGTCTACCAGGAGAGTCTCGGAATAAATCTGAAAAGGAATAAATTAGATTAAACACATCCTCTCTTTGATGAGGATCCAAATGCTTCAGACCTTCCTGTAAAACTTCTAAATTTTGTATATTAGAAAAAAGAGCATCTGAAGAGACCTGACTCATTAAATCGTCCGAATCCCGAGGAGGAAATTCCACAGCTACAGATACTGGCTCAGAGACAACTGTTAAAGGATCAACACTTCTACTATGATACGCTTTCAACCTGTTTACATGAAAAACTTTACACTTCCTGCTTGAACCGGGAGCTTCAATTTCGTAATTCACCTCGGACAATTTCCTCAAAACTTTCCACGGACCCTTATATCTAGGTTCAAGAAAATTGTCTGGGTCCATACTCAAAATCAAAACCAATTCTCCTGGTTCAAAAGAACGGACTTTAGTGTTCCTGTCAAAGTTAGCCTTCATTTTAGCCTGAGAATAATTCAAAATTATCCCGAGCAAATTTCCAAGCACTGAACATTCTCTTTCTCAAATCATCCACAATTCTCCCATTTTGATATCTCCCCTTCGATTGACCCCTAATACTTCACAAAAATGTCCAAAGGGCACGGACTTTGTGCCCAAAAATCAGTTCGAAGGGAGCTACACCTGTGGAGGCATTGGGATGATTCCTAAGAGCAAACAGTGCGAGCGGCAGTGCTTTGTCCCACTCGCTTCCATGTTCATAACAATTTTTTTTCAAAATAGATTTTAATGTCTGGTGAAACCTCTCCACCACACCTTGACTCTCCGGATGATACGGAACACTCGTAATGTGCTGAATGGCCAGTTCAGCACACTTACCTCTAAACATTTTACTTGTGAAATTCGTACCGCAATCGGTCTGAATAACACGGGGGAGACCGTACCTGGAAAAGAATTCCATTAATTTTTCAAAAACTACTTTAGAGGTTATCCGTCTCAAAGGGAAAGCTTCGGGAAATCTAGAGGCTCTATCCATAATTGTTAATAGATAAATATAACCAGACTTAGTTTTCGGCAAAGGACCAACCACATCTATCACCAATTCCGAGAATGGTTCTCCGATCACAGGAATAGATTTAAAGGAGCCTTAGGAATAATTGATTTGGTTTTCCCATAACCTGACCAAACCTCACATTCGTTAACAAAACGCTTCACAGACGATTTCATTCCAGGCCACAAAAATAACTTGCTAACTTTACGGAAAGTCTTCCATACCCCAAAATGACCTGAAAGGAAATTGTCGTGAGCGAGACTCATTACTGATTCTCGGAAATGGGAAGGGACCACAATTTGCTCAATCCGAGAAGCCTTGCTCAGATCATCTGTCGAAGGTCTACTAAATCTGTACAACAAATTATTTATTATACCAAACCGAGGCTTAGTTAGATCATTGATATCACCTAACTCAAAATTAAATTCTGTTTTCTGGGCCTCAATGAAAGCCAAACGATCCCAATCAGGTTTCAGAACATCATTAATAATAATATGACTATCACTACTATCTACAGACCCGGGGGCCTTTCTACATCTACTTCTAAACTACTAAATAATAATTCATCATCATTAATCGATTCAGCAGCTCTTGCTGTGGCACGGGTTGTTACAGAAACAGGATGGGATGAACAGACAAAATAGGAAATAATTCCCTACCTTCACTATTGAGCATATCATTTCCCAAAATGCCGTCAATACCAGGTATGGGGAGATTATCGACAACGGCCAACTCAGTAACCCTATCATATCCGGGAAAAGACAACCTGACATCCACAACGGAGCAGAAACAACAGTGTTCGGGAACCCTCCCAGAACGACATAATTACCTGAACGCTCTTGTAAACCATTCAAAGTCTCACTCAACACAGAGACCGAGCTGAACCAGTGTCCCTCAAAAACTTCACATTGATAGTTTTAGATTATGAATTATTTTACTGGCCAGACATATTTGTCAAAATCGAGTCACAAATTTTTATTGCTAGTGGGATGAATTATCATTACTATCTACCCTACTGCTAACTACTTCAGTTTTTTTCAACCTTATCACTAAAAACCAGACCTGTTGGAAATTAATGAAATTGGATTCTGACCATTTCTCTGCAGATACCTCCTACGTGCATTGCACTGGTGCTGGAAAGTAAAGACCTGGTTTGTCACACCAGAAACAGGTTCCTCTACGTCCAGTACCTCTGTTATCATTATACCTGTTATAGTTATTCTTGCTGAATTAGGCATACCCTTGTTAACAAAGATACGAGGAGGAGGAGCCCTGCAGAGACTCCACCAACTTTTCTGTCACCTGTAAAAGAATGGTCTTATTACCCTTAGGAATATTAGAGACAGACGACGAAATGGTTTCTACTCTCCTTCCATTACTGACGACCCGAGAAGAGGGATTATTCATATCTTGATAACTGAAAATTACCAGTTCCAGAACGATGAGTCAAGACATATCATCTGCCAATTGGGCGGCATCATTCAGTTTTATAGCCTTAACCTCCTCGAGATGAACTCTCAACTCCTTGCTACACGCTTTCTTGAATTCCTCAAGGAGCAACAATTCCCTCAACGCAGCAAAAGACACTACCTGACGACTCTTTAGCCAGTCGTCGAATTGTTCCTCCTTGACCCGTGCAAATTCAACAAAGGATTGAGAAGGGTGGTTTGTTGTAATTCCTGAATTTCAGACGATAAGCCTCGGGTACCAATCATAGGCTTTTAGGACAGTGCTTTGACCTTCTGGTAGTCCCGCCGAGCAATTCCTTCCTCCAAGGCATTGTATACCCGGATTGCCTTGCCAACCAATCTACACTGTATCATACCGTCCACATTTCAGAGGGCCAAGACAATCGGGTGGCAACCCGTTCAAATGCCTTGAAGAATTCAGGGACGTTCTTCTCATCAAAGACTGGCACTAACTTTAATGCCGCACCTAAATTAAATTTATCATTAAAATTATTCTTAGGGGAACTGATCATATTGGTCCCCTGCAACCTTGCCATTTGTAAATTTATATTAGCTACCTCCAGCTCATGACGCCTCGCCCTCTCGTTCTCCTCAAATTCCAATTTCCTCAACTCGATGCGTTTGCAAATTAACTTATATTCTACCTCCTCCTTAGACTCTCCCAAACATTGAATAGGAGCCAGTGGGTCCCTCTGCATAGGATTTGGGGAAGGCAAAAAAAGGATTAGGATAGACAAATTAGATTTAGGTAAATTAGATGGACCTTCAAAAATAATACCTTTGGCGGGGGAGGATCCTCAAACAAAGTCAAACCTGCTCTCACACTCATTTTTCCTCCTCCGAATCTACATCAAACGTACTACCTTCATCATCACTGTCCTCTCGACTTTCGTTAATCAAATTTCCAGCCTCTGCTAAATCTTGAGAAATCTTATCTCTTACTGCCATCAATATTTCCCTCTTAGTGCCCGCAGATTTCAGTTCGGAACACCTAACCACTGAGCACAAGAAATTAAATGCTTCCTACTCAATACGGGCAAATGCTTTATACAATCGGCCGACCCCAAATATTTCGGCAGGATCAAAAACAAACTCTTCCATTATGCCAAAACAATAAAGTGTACAGGGAGAAAGGCAATACTACAAAATAAATATTGAAGAGACCACCCCAGTCTCGCTCCACAGACCAAGATACCGAGTATCCCTGAGAATATCCTGCCACGGTCGCCAACTTGTTACGGACCCTTTATTGGGTCCTGGTGCAGTTCTTTTATTGCACTATTTATATTCTCAGTGATGTTCAAAAATACTCTGCGTAAAATGGTCAGTGGAACGACGAAAACAAAACGGGAAAACTCAACAATATTTATTCACAACAAAAATAACATTAAGTCAACCTTGTGACTGAAAAGGACGTACAACTAGTCCTCAAATAATCCCGTAGGATCCCTAAACGCTAAGAAAACTAAGCCCTAGATAGAAACATGAGAGAGAACAAACACAAGAATACATCTAAACAGGATATATCCATACAATGGCTGGCCAGGCCAAAACCCAAATATACCTATAACTATAAACGAAAGAAAGAAGGTGAAGGATAAAAGTGAGAAAACACTTCATTCCTACCTACGAATTACAATATAAACACCAAGGGCCGATAGGCCGTAGGACCATCAGAGTCTATAATATTGTATAGAAAAATAGATATATATAAAAAAAAACAACAAACTCCTCACACAAAACAGGGGAAAACTTCAGTCCAAAATAAATCAAATCGCCTTTACGGAGGCCGTGATCCAATACATCTCAGCTCTGCAGACGAGGGAGGACATGAATACACAGTAACCACAGGTAAAGGTGAGTCGGAGAAGGTCCTGCCCGACAACACAAAGGCAAACTCCTACCTGGTATCTGTCTCCCTACTTGACACCTCACGAGCCAGATTGCTCCCTCAGCAGCAGCTTAAGGTGTCCTTGGAGATAGACTGATGACTGCCCAAAGCTCCTCTAGTGCCAGCAGAACACGATGGCACTCAATACTCTAAGGAAATATATATATATATCCACTAAGGTGGCAGTACGACGAAGTCGCAGGTGACAAAGTCAACTGCGTCGAATACAGGTCACGACGTCGCAGGTGACAGAAGTGTACCTGCGAAGGGCAGCTCCAAAAACAAGATTCAATGTTTTCCAATAATCGCCAGCTGCAGAGGTATCAGGAAGCAAAGGAAGGCCCGAACTAACTTTGAGGCCGAGCATCGTCTTTCCAAAAGTCACCTCACAGGAGTCCTTGCCGCACCTCGAAAAATAAACAAACCAAACCAATCGTTAACACGATAGTTCAAGCAATTAGTGAGCGGGGAGGAGCGAGAAAACTATAGCGTAAACAAAACACTAAACACTTAAACATTAACTGCCTTAAGAAATGTACTTAAAACTAGAACAAGGTTTGACTTAAATAAATCGGAAAATTACGTTACTCTAATACTCCGGTATTATGGACGTTTGAAACCGTGTGTTTGTGGTTTGTGTGTGTTTGTTAAACCCGTTGGGTGCATTTGCATCAATATCCCTCTCAAATGCATCGAATCCGAACGCAGGATTCATTCCTTATTCCTCCCGACGAGATGAAGAGTCCTGCAGATGAGAGGCGCGGTCCCAACCAAGCGAGGAAGGGAAGGACTCGTTCAAGGGAGAGAGATCCTTTGCCTTGCAGTCCTCCTGCCGTGGCAGGAGAGAGAATCGAAAACAAATGACTGACAAACACAACGCCCAGTCTTATCGTTTGTTCCTTCCGTCCATCGTTGCTTTGGAAGAGAACAAATGAACCTCTCTCTCTCTCTCTCTCTCTCTCTCTCTCTCTCTCTCTCTCTCTCTCAGATAATT
>NC_087214.1:20019907-20047407 GCF_015104395.2 Macrobrachium nipponense | reverse complement strand
AGTAAGGTTTTCTTTAACATCAAATTTGTGATTGTGGCGGGAGAGCAACGGTCTGCTTTTGTTTTTATTCATTTACTATTTTTATTTATTATTTATAGCCGGTTTTATGCCTTGTTCAATAGTCTCAAAGTATGTTGACTCCAGAATTGCATAGTTGATCGTTTTCCAAAAGAATGCATCACTAAGGGGGTTAGTACCATCAATGTACCTCATGCGGTGCACTGCAGGCATTACTTAGTTTTTTTGAAGCATCCCTTCTGCCCCTAGCTGCAACAACCTTTCATACCTTTGACTGTACCTCCGTTCATATTCGCTTCCTCCCATCTGACTTTCCTCGACCCTCTCCTAACAACTGTTTCATAATGCAACTGCAAAAGGTTTTTCCTTCTGTTCGTCTCTCAAAACTGTTCATTCTCAGCTTCCCTTTAAGCGCTTAATGACCTCATAGGTCCCAGCGCTTGGCCATTGGCCTAAATTTTTGCATTCCAATCCGAATTCCGAAAGAATGTAATTGGTTTATCACCAAATTTACCGCCAAAGTTGAACAGTATCAGAAAATATTTGTTTGATTCCAGAAATGTGTAATTGTCTTTTCCCTAAAGAAATAAGTTTATCACTAGGTTTGACTATCAAAGTTGAACGAAGTATCAAAAGATATACTATGTTGATTCACGACATTCCTCCAGGTTATCATTTTCCAAAAGGAAGTTACTTTATCGTCAATTTTACCGTCAAAGTTAAGTGTATCAAACAGTCCTGGAACTACGGAAATTCTGTCAGAATAAACCAGGTTTCTGGGCATCGCTCACCCGGGATATTGTCGAGTTAGCAGGGGAAAGAAATATCGTGCATATTTAGCAGAATTCTCTTGCATTCGGAGGGAGATGATTACGTCGTCTTCGTCCATGGAATTAAATTCGTTTTGTTTTTGAGTTTCTAATGGTGTTGCCTGAAGTTAGACGGACATTGGGTTTTGAAATTTAAAAAAATCTGGGATTTTGTACATTCAATCCAATCCAGGAGATTTTGTGTCAGTTCTCGGAAAGTATCGGATGAAAATCAAAGAAATAACCAAAATCGCAGCACCTCATTATAATCTTGTGATGTAATTCCCCTCGTGTGAATGAGTACTGCTCTTTCTCTTCCTTTCTATTATCCTTTCCTTCATTTTCTTAGGAAGGGAAAGTTGATTAGAAAATTCGGAACTTATCACAAGTTTTCCAGTCGGTTTCGTTTTTTATGGAAAAAGGATCAAATTAACCTCATAGGCTTTGAGAAATATTATGTACAGAAGCAATTTCTTACAGGTAAAAGATCCAAGAGTTTTAATTTATCCTTTTAATTTTACCTTCTAAGTCTTCAATTGGGAAGTTGCATATTACAAAGCTAATCCCCTTACTAGACACACACACACATTATATATATATATATATATATATATATATATATATATATATATATATATATATATATATATATATATATATATATATATATATATATATATATATATTTTTGATCAGTAACAAAGTTGTCTTGTTTATTCGTACAAAGATTATGGACCTATTTAATCAGGATTTTTTTTTTTTTATGTCTACCGGACGATGGGGACAGATTAGCCCTTGAAATCTTTAACTTTTGTGAAAAATCTCCATTAGGTACAATTGTTTAAAATATGGTCCTGTTATTCTATCTGTCTATCTATCTATCTATCTATCTATTTTCTATCTATCTATTGATATATACACACATATATATATATATGTTACTTACAATAGATGTATTTATGTATACAATGTCATATATGAAAAAATGTGTTAATAACTGCATATGCCTAGCGGTCATTTAGCCTTATTCCGAATATATTATTTGTCTGAAGTGAATTAAATGAATTTGGACTTCCGACGTCATCGGGACATCAGATTTCCTGGTGATGTTGAGGAATCGGGTGAGGCCAATTTGCATACATACCAAAGCACGATAGACAACTAGCCCAGGGGAATGGGGCTGTGGGGGTGGGGTTACGATTCTGTTCCCAGATAGGCCTTCACTTACATCTTGTGAAATAATAATCTTTTCCAAGATAGGCCTAGTCTGAACTCTTTTGAAAATTACGGCTAATAGTAGATAGGCCTACGTTTAACTCTTGAAAATGGCATCAACACTTCTTGGTTCCTCTGGGGTTTAATTGAGGTGCTGAACGATTTCTTAATCTTCCAGTTGCTGAAAACTTATTCTGAGTAATTTAGAAGCCTGTCTTAAGTATGATGGGTGGAAATGCCCAATGATATTACTCGAGGGTCAACTGGGAAACTTCATCGCATCGCCCCAAAAGACAATTCGGATCAAAGTGACAACAGTTGTCGTCAAAGGAATCATATCCTACTGTACAATGGAGAGCCACCTTTGTAGACACCAGTTTTACAATTCGACAAAGAAGATGATCTTATAGATGAGTGCAGGCGATTTCAACCGAAGGTTAGATAATGAGCAGACCTGATGTACTTGAGAGTTTCCTACACGTGAGCTTGTAACTTTTTTGTTAGTTAGTGTTTTATTTTACGTGTACGTCTCATTTTGGGTGATAATGCATTCAGTTGACTAAGTTCTATAAAAAGAATTAAAAGGTTGTCCAAAATACTACATTTTTTAGTGGATTACAGAATGTCATTTGGTTCCAAAGAAAACTGGAGTACAAGGTCGTGGAGGTAGGAAAATCAGTCGAAATGAGTTCACGTTATATTAAAAAAGAAAGCATACTCATGCATATCAATCAACCCGCATTATTATTTTTTTTTCTACGTCTGCCCTGAAACACCCGTAACAGCCCCCCCCCGCCCCCCTCCCGCCCCCCCCCCCGCCCCCCGTTGGTGAAAAAAGGTATTGACACTTGGAGAGAAATTCTACTGAAAAAGACCAATACAGATCCTCAGTATCTTCCGCCGATATCATCTTCTCCTCCTCCTCCTCCTCCTCCTCCTTCTCCACCTGCTGGGTCCAGCGATATTGGACCCGAGATGTTTAGAGGCGGAGAGAGAGAGAGAGAGAGAGAATTTTCCGGTGAAATTCTGCAAGCTTTCCCTCTCCTCGCGAAATTTGGAGTGCCCGGGCATGCACTGTGGTGTTGGGTATTTTGAGAAGTGTATACGTGGCATAATTACAAGACTTAAGTAACGGTATATACACTACTCATACGCACTGGGTACTGTTATGAACACGTAGAAGTATTCCGTACATAATCTTCACATATTCTTCTCTGTACACAGGTTTATTTCATGGACGATAATAGTCTTCATATTGCTAAATATACGAGCGAAGATGCAGTACAGAATGAATACAAAAAATTAATTTTTCAGGCACCCCCCCCCCCACTCTACCCCACAAAAAAAAAAACTATCACATTGAAATGCTAAGAGTCCTCAGGAAACTGCTCTTTCACAGCAGTCTGTGGACTTTGCTCTCAGCCGTTATGTCGGAACTTTGGACTCGAGTTGGAGAGAGGGGGCTGGAGATACCAGGCAGGTAGGTGGGTGGGTGGGTGGTTCAGTGTTGCTTAAGCCTACAACAATCTCACCTGAAGGCTTTGGGTAAAATGTTTTGGAAATTATCCGGAAATGACGTCATCTTGTGACTTTAATTTCAAAGTCATAGTTTATAGTTAGTGTTTTGAATAGTTGTTTATGTAAGTCAGGAAAAGGCGTTTGGGTAGCCACTCCGTCGGTCTTTGCTTTAAAAAAATGGGCCTGGCTCTTGAGAATTGTTTGAAAATAAAAGCATAAATAAATATAATAGCAACATAGACATGATTTTCATCAAGGTGCGCTGTCCACTCTGTCTGTTCATTCCATGGACAGGTGACTATAAAATAATTAAGTTCCTTTAATCATCTATAAGGTCATGGCCATATGGGGCCTGCAGCCTCACTCCAAAAGATTATATTTGATCATGTATTGGTGGTTTATTGTCTTTGGTTCTGGAGAGAGGGAGAGAGAGAGGGGGGGGGGGGGCTGTTTGCTCTTTCACTTCCGTTACTTTTTCCCTTCCTCATCCCCTCCGTCCGACCGCCTATGTCCTTTCTCTCTCTCTCTCTCTCTCTCTTCTCTCTCTCTCTCTCTCTCTCTCTCTCAACTCAATCTTTTTCCAAACCTAGTGTAGACAAAACGTACAGATCTTGCAAGTTCATTTTTGTTTACCCTAAAGTATAACAAAAACAACCTCCTGGTTGTAGTTGGCAGCGTTGTATCTGCTTCTTTCGCCATCTCCCAGTGATGCTTTGATTCTCATAACCTTCCTCCATTTGAGAGGCGTTCTTTACCCCTTCTTTTCTACGGACCTCGGCTAGATAAAGACACAGCGTTTCATATTCCCGTCACCGCTGCTTAAACACGACTAATGAAAGTCCTTTTGTCGTCAAATGAAAGTCAGTTTTTCCATCAAATGAAAGTTTGTCTTCAAATGAAAGTCGTTTTGTTGTCAAATGGAAGCAATTTTTGCCGTGATATGAGTCAGGTTTGTCGTCAAATGAAACTATTTTGTCATCAAATGAAAGTCTGTTTTGTCGTAAATTTCATCAAATGAAAGTACTAGGCTGAGCTGCTATATCCTTGCTTATAACAGTATGTTCCCTGTTCGTCGTCTATGTTTTCTTGCTTTCTTTACTTAAGCTCAAGAAGGAAGTCAGACGTTCAATACAGTGAAGCACCCAGGTTCCAAGAGACAAAAACGAATTCGAAAGAAAATCAAGACAAAAAAGATAACTAAAGAACTTCAGAAAACTTGAGGTTTTCATTAGAGAACATAAATGACAATAGGCACTTCAGCAGCAACAAACATAATCCCAGTGACCTCATAGTTAAGAGCATGTGGGATGCCTCCTTATAAAACTTCTCTGGGGTCTTGGCTGCACTGCCCAAGTTTCCCTACCTGGCAGGTTACCTCCTCCCATAGACTTGTTGTAGACAAGGCATCAAGTTCCGTTCCTCTCTCTCTCTCTCTCTCTCTCTCTCTCTCTCTCTCTCTCTTTAACCACCGTCAAGGGCAATGAGCATACGACCACAGAATTAAATGTAATATTTGTTACAGATTGGGACCACAAAGGGCGTATATGCTCTAGCTATGTTCAGTAGGAAAATGGCCAAGAAGAATGTGGCCCCAGGTGATACTATAGAAGCGACTACTGTAAGGAGGGAAATACGTAATCAGTTACTATAGAACACATAAATGCACAGTCATTATTAGCCCATATTGATGAAATAGAACTGTTATACTGAAAGAAACATAGACATTCTTTGTGTAAGCGAAACCTGGTTAGATTGTCTGTTCAAGATAAGTTCATTCATGTTAAGAATTTTAATGTATATAGGTGTGACTATGGAAAAGGGGAGGGGGAGGAACATTAGTATATGTAAGAAATGATTTGAAGGTTTATTAGAATATTGACAGATGTAGAGAAAGCTAATGGTGTTGAGGACGTCTGGATTAGTATACAGCATAAGAAATTACCATCTTTTTATGTTGGGTGTGTCTACCGGCATCCAAAGGCTTTGACACCCTCCTTTGATTATCTTAAAGAAACTTTTAAAAATGTATCTTTACGTAAAAAACCCGTGTTCGTTTGGGTGATCTAAATGAGGATATGTTTGTTCCTAACAACAAACATTAAGTAAAATAATACATCAGTTAAATCTCTGTCAAACAATAACTAAGCCAACTAGAATAGCAAGCACGTTGGATGTTGTCATTACAAACAATCAACAAATTATTGTATATTCAGATGTGATTTCCTGTCCCATTGCTGATCATGAGCTAGTAACTTTACAAAATTGATATTTCTAAGCCAAGGGAGAATACCTGTTAAAATAACCTTTCGTTTGTCTTAAGCATTACAGTCAGGACAGTTCTTGTAGTACTTTACTAAATAAGGCTCCAGATTTTAATTGTATTCTACAAACTGATAATGTGGATGTACAGGTTAATATTTTTTTTTTAACCAAAACCTTTGTTTGCTGCTTGGATGAATGTGCACCATTTGTGACCCAAGAAATTACCCGGCCCTCAGCCCCTTGGATAAATAATAACCTTAAAGCAGAAATGAAAGCTAGAGATGACCTACAAAAGAGAGCTAAAACAGATATACAGTTATTACTAAAGTAGTTAGCCAAGGTTACGACCTCTTCGTGGGATGTCATCCAGCTGGACGAGTGTGTAAAGGCCCTGTGGAGGAGAGTAGAAATGGAGCTTCTAGCTTAAACTCAATTTCTGGAGAGGCGAGGCGAGGAAAAAGCGTAAATATATATATATATATATATATATATATATATATATATATATATATATATATATATATATATATATATATATATATATATATATATATATCTGTCCTGGATCACAGACTGGCTGAGACTGAGAGATACTGGTTTGTTTTTGAATCACGGGGCTTTCAAATACCGCCTCGAGCATCGCCTGAAAAGTGGTAAACACAACGCCAGCAAATTGGGAAGGAAAAATAGGTCTTATTGTAGAAGTCCCTAAAATCCATCTCGAAGCCTAGCTACTCTTGTGACTTGCCTCTCTTACCCTAAGCTTCCGTCAGACCGGAAATACCTCCCTCTATGACATGCCCTCTCTCCCAACAACAGTTGCTTTAGGAGAAGGCATGGCTGCTTCTTTTATAATTAATATCACTAAAACTCTGCTGGGAAGGCGAGGCGTTCTATAAACGTAGCAATACACAAGGAAGGTAACTACAATCGTTTATTGATATCAGAAGCAGTCAGCATCGCCATGCAAACGTCCCAGCCTTAACATCCAACGTGAGGCAGACCGATCCTTGCCCTCGTGTAGGCGGCAGCCCTTCAACCGCGTGGAACAAAACCCCCACACGCGGACAGGAGCGCACACTGACTTTCAGTAAATTAAATACATATATAAGTAATTAAATATATCTTTATGTATAATGTGTATATAATAACCTTACTTTCAACTTTTATATAATTTCTGTTGTTAACATATTTATTTATTTGTGTCTATTTTATGTTTCATTATAGTCCTTTGTAAATACTTAAAACTAGGTATCTGGCAATTGTACTACCTTTCCGTCCTCATGACGTCACAAAACGTATGTAGGCTCATATTTGTATCAGTACGCTTGATAACGTCAATACGTATAGGTTGACGAAACAGCTGTCGCGTGTAAAAATACTAGAGTAAATGGAAGAACCCCATTATGTGTCCATTAGTAACCTGAACAATGAAGTAAAGAAAATAATTAGAAAATATGAAGCTATTTCAAAAAGCTGGTTAACAGTGAAAAAGCCATTCTATTCAATGAATATATATATACTTGTAATTGTATATAATATATATATATATATATATATATATATATATATATATATATATATATATATATATATATATATATATATATATATATATATATATATATATATATATATATATATATATATATATATATATATATCTATATATATGTATATATATATATATATATATATATATATATATATATATATATATATATATATATATATATATATATATATATAATATATATATATATATGTATATTATATATATATATATATATATATATATATATATATATATATATATTATATATATATATATATATATATATATATATATATATATATATATATATATATATATATATATAATATATATATATATATATATATATATATATATATATATATATATATATATACTTGTAGGCATCCAGGGAAAGGCATTCGATATCATTGAAGGTTATTGCTAATGCCGACGTTTCACAACTACATTGTTGCATCTTCAAGACGGAAATACAGCGAGTTGATTCTTAAGAATTAATCATAAAAACATTTATAATAATATATAACTAAATCACTACAGTATTCTTTTATTTAAAAATATTAACTCATTTAGAAATATATAAAAAACTTATAAAAAAATACCACTGACATGAAAAGAAGGACCTACCTGATGGGAGTTAAAAGGAAACTGTTTAAACAAACTTATAATAATAAAAAAAAATAAAACAAGGCACACACCTACAATAAGGCAACGACAAGACAAAAAGGGCCATTAATTAAGCAATGAACAATTGAGTAGATGATGTTTTGGGTGTTTAATGATGGGACACTTAATTTTATCATTATGGACTCTTAAGGTGGTTAGGTCATTGTTTTTCTGCATTTGTCCTATTATCTGCAAATCTTTGTTATCTATGGATGTTTTGCATAATTTGGAATGGTTTCTTATATTGGATTGTTCTGGGTTGGACAATCTGCTTCCGGGTTCTAAAACTAACTCCCTATGGGGCGTCTATGCGTACCCTCTTAGCAGTCGTTTGGTACATCCAACGTAAGTCCCCTGGTTACACCTGGGCATGTATACTTATAAACAACGTTTAATGTAAACAAAGGACTAACTTGTCCTTGAGCTTGAAGAAGGACCCGATGGTGCAAGGATTTTTGGGAATGAATTTTTAGATTTAAGGCAGGCAATTATCTCTGAAGTAAATTTAGACACTTTTTCCTAAAAGAGTCATTACACAAGTAAGAGGACGTTGCAAACATTTTCATTTTCGGCACAGTATTGATAGCAGTAGGCATTTCCATTTTCTTATCTAAGAATTTGTTTAAGGCTCTGAAGAAGACCCTTTGTGGGTAAAACAGTTATTACTAAAGTAGTTACCAAGCAAGGTTACGACCTCTTCGTGGGATGTCATCCAGCTGGACGAGTGTGTAAAGGCCCTGTGGAGGAGAGTAGAAATGGAGCTTCTAACTTAAACTCAATTTCTGGAGAGGCGAGGCGAGGAAAAAGCGTAAATATATATATATATATATATATATATATATATATATATATATATATATATATATATATATATATATATATATATATATATATATATATGTGTGTGTGTGTGTGTGTGTGTGTGTGTGTGTGTGTGTGTGTGTGTGTGTGTGTGTAAAAAAAAAACAACCAATTTAAATTACTTTAAAGGTTTATGTAAATTACAGACTCCTAAAGCCATTTGTTGGTATAGTGAAATTACTAAACTTCTAACGCCATCTCTTGGTAACGGTGCATTTACTTCGGTTTCAATTCTGTTTTTCATGCTTGGAAAAATTTACGTCGTAGTTGTTACGGCTTATTTTGGTTGAGTTCATTATCCAGTGGTGGTGGCATTACATATTTATTCTGATCTGGTGGTAATGGATTTTGTGTATATTTAATTAAAGTGGTGAAAATAGATTTGTTAAGCCTTGCTGATTATTTATTCCACTGTATAACCATCTATTGTGGAAATTGTCAATGGAAAGACCCTGGTTCCATCTCGGAGTTATGAAAATTCTTCAGAATTAGTGGAATTCGTTATAATATATATATATATATATATATATATATATATATATATATATATATATATATATATATATATAATACTGAAGAAAAGTTTGATTTCAGTAAGTAATACCAGTGTTACCAAAAAAATATCAGAGAGAGAGAGAGAGAGAGAGTAGAGAGAGAGAGAGAGAAGAGAGAGAGAGAGACTACACTAACCACGTCATATGTCAACGACTCACTAACGAATTCTAACTCTCCCCAAATTGCCTTAGCTGAGATAAACGAAGATTATCTCTCTTTGTGTCTTTAGTGACAAAGCAGAGGAAAATTTTTTTTTTCGTTTTTTTCTTTTGTCTCTCACTATATTCCATTCAGTATCATGGTTCTATAATAATAATAATAATAATAATAATAATAATAATAATAATAATAATAAATAATACTGTTAAAAAGAAATGGCAGAATTAAGCGAGTTGATTTTATGTATTGTTTTTCTTATTTTCTTACAATTCGCTTCTCAGGCACAGCAATGTTTCTGAGTAACTGGCCAATATTCGTATTGGGAATTTTCATTATAAATGGTGAAGGTAATCTTTTACTTTGTTATTGAAACAGGATCTCAGGTCTGGAGGTCAAGCAGGGGTCTTACCGGCACTGACGACGACCCCTGCTTGACCTGTACCTGAGATCCTGTTCTAATAAAATAAGAGATTACCTTCAGCATTTATTATTTTTGAAAATTCCCAATATGAACATGGGCCAGTTATTCAGACACATCGCTGAGCCTGAGAAGTGAATTGTAAGAAAAAAAGAAAAAAACAATGGTAATTAACTCGCTTAATTCTGCCATTCTTTTTAATGTTATTATTATATTATTATTATTATTATTATTATTATTATTATTATTATTATTATTATTATTATTATAGAACCGTGAGTCTTGAAATAGAGAATAAATCCACAGATACTTATGGGTACAGGTATTTAAAAAAGTCTCTACAGAGAGCTTTCTGGAATCTCTTCAATTCCCAGTTCAAAATGGGAATAGAACAGATTCCAGAAAGGTGTCTATGTATATCTATCTATCTATCTATCTATCTATCTATCTATCTATCTATCTATCTATCTATATATATAAATATATATATATATATATATATATATATATATATATATATATATATTATATTATAGATAGATAGATAGATAGATAGATAGATAGACACCTTTCTGGAATCTGTCTATTCCCATTTTGAACTGGGAATTGAAGAGATTCCAGAAAGCTCTCTGTAGAGACATTTTTAAATACCTGTACCCATAAGTATCTGTGGATTTATTCTCTATTTCAAGACTCTTGGTTCTTTAATAATAATAATAATAATAATAATTAATAATAATAATAATAATAATAATAATAATAATAACATTAAAATAATGGCAGAATTAAGCGAGTTAATTACCATATAAATATTATTATTATTATAATTATCATTGTTATTATTATTATTATTATTATTATTATTATTATTATTATTATTATTATTATCAGAAGGTTTCACCTTGCCAAAGGGCTCATCAGGTGGGTTTAGCCTTTCCTTATTTAGAAAACAAGGGAAGACATGGCTCCCACTACCCCCCTCCCTCCTCCCAATCTCTTTAAGGAGGCTTAGACCAGCAACCAAAAGGTCGGCAGAAATCCAGTTTGATGATGGAGGCATTAACTTAGCATGCTAGAGGTTGCCTATGGCTCAAAAACTGGTATACCCACACTTAAGCTGGTCCAACAATTGCTGATCTCCTTTAGGAGGCTTAGACCAGCTACCAAAGGTGAGCAGAAATCCAGATTTGATGACGGAGGCATTAACTAGCATGCTAGAGGTTGCCTATGGCTCAAAACTGGTATACCCACACTTAAGCCGGTCCAACAATTACTGATCTCCTTTAGGAAGCTTAGACCAGCTACCAAAACGTGGGCAGAAATCCAGTTTTGATGACGGAGGCATTAACTTAGCATGCTAGAGGTTGCCTATGGCTCAAAACTGGTATACACACACTTAAGCTGGTCCAACAATTGCTGATCTCCTTAGGAGGCTTAGTACCAGCTACCAAAAGGTGGGCAGAAATCCAGTTTTGATGACGGAGGCATTAACTTAGCATGCTAGAGGTTGCCTATGGCTCAAAACTGGTATACCCACACTTAAGCTGGTCCAACAATTACCGATCTCCTTAAGGAGACTTAGACCAGCTAACAAAAGGTGGGTAGAAATCCAGTTTTGATGACGGAGGCATTAGCCTATCAAGCTAGAGGTTGCCTGTGGCCCAGAACTGGTATGCCAATGCTTAAGCTGGCACAGCAAGTTTTCATAGCTTGATCCATTAGTGACCCATAAATGGTACCACTCACCAGTGATCATTGTGTTCCTCTAAGTTTAATGGATCAGGTGATCAACAGAATTTCCTGATCAACTTTTCAATATGACCAGCTGCTAGCTGAACTTGCTGGACAGTACCACTGACACTGATAAGATCTGATGTGTCAGCTGTGAGGGCAGCTGTATGAGTGCACCACCACTCTTTTCAGAACTCTATCAGAGTCCTTCCCTGGACTCCGTTGATGGCCCTGTGAATTTCCTTGGGACGTCCAGTTTGATGATCACGAATTTCTTCCTTTTGGTATGTAAATGGGACTAGTTCCCCATTGAATATTATAGAGTTGTCCCATCTTGAGAGAGAGAGCCATCTGTGTGTTGCAAGTCCCGAGTATGGACTCCTGTCCATCTTGGGCGAATCGGGCTCTAGGTCAAATACAATTAGTTGTGCCGAGTTTTCTCTCTCTTTGGAGAAGCGTCTTTTTGGGGCCTATGGGACTCACCCACTTCTGAGGAGCGCAAGCGTCTTTCTCCTTTACATCTGCATTATTTTGTCTCTTTCTTCTTTATCTGGGCATTGTTTTTCAGTTGTCTTCTCCATCTTATGCAGGTCGACCTTTTGCATACTACCACTTCTCTTTCTGTTAGTTCTTTCGAGTCCTGAATTTTCACTTGATAATTTGTTTCTTCGACTATGACTTGTCCTCCCATTTCTTGAGGATGATCCTTTACATCAGTTGAATGAGACAGATCCTCCTTTAAGGTACCATTCTCTTCCACGGCTCTAGCTAATTCAGTCTCGAGTAAAGTGACCTTATTCTTAAAATCCCTCTAGCTCGCTAACTAGAGCCTTGTGACCTTCTCCTCTTACCAAGTCATTGACGTGAGCAACCTTTAATTCACTTTTTAGTCTTTGTCTTTCCTCTAACAAATCTTTGATAATTTGATTTAGTTCGGCGCCCTATTATTCTCCAAGTCTTCATTCTCTCTGATCAGTTTGGTTTCCTTTTCCATATGGGCGCTGTTTTCTTCATTGGCCCTTCTCAGATCCTCTTTCAGCTGACAGATGGATTTTTCCAGTTCATAATTGCTCTTCATTTTCATCTGCAGCTGGTTATTCATCTCGCGGAGATAAGCGATGGCTTTATTTGCCTCTTCTTTCTCTGCCTCCCTCTCCTTCTGGAGGGCTTCATAATCATCGAGAACAAGGCCAGCCTCTGCTTTCAGCTGCTGTCGTCTGCCGGAGATTGTTGATAGTTTTTGTCGACTTTTCAATCACCGCCTTCCTATTTGCCTGGATGCTTTCAATCTCGTTATGAGGCGGACAATCTCTGCTCTCTGCTGGTCGTTTATTTTCTTTAGATCACTTGTTTCTTCAGTCCATCTTTTAGTCTCTGCCTCTCTGTCTTTCTGGATGACGTTGATCTCAATGGAGGAGGCGCTCAATCTCTGGTTCTCTGTCTTTCTGGATGACGTTGATCTCAATGGAGAGGCGCTCAATTTCTTTTTCCATCTGCTCCTTCCTCTCCTCGAAAAGACTTCTTTCTTGTTCAAGTAAAATTTCCATTCCTTCTATCTTTTTCTGGTCTTCGGTGTCGCTTGGCTCTTCAGTCACATTCTGGCCTTCATCCTCTGTAACACAAACGTCATCAAGATCGCTATCACTCGACCACCTCCCGATTCTAGAGCGAATTTTTCTTCCAGGTTTTCTTTTTCTATGTTTTCTGTTCTGATCCTTTAATAATAACCAAGTGGTGAAAAACAAAATCCTCCGAATGTCATGCACAAGCTGGGAAACATCCAAGAGTTTCTAACGTTGTCGTTAAGATGATCTTCCAGGTTTTTGGCAACGAGTTCGCACCGTTCGTCGATCCTGTCGGGATAACCAAGGTGTTCCAAGATTGCCAGGAGCCGCAGACGACGTAATCCAGCGAAGGACAGCAACGGGCGAAGAGTGCGCTCGCAACGAATAAGCTGGTCCAGAAGACCGCTTCCATGACCGAGCCTGGAGATTCATCCCTGAGAACAGAGCTTCCAGTAAAACGACGACGATCATCAAAGCTTTAAGGCTAACTGCTTTAACTGTTAGGAAAACATTGTACAATGTAGGCAGATGACAACACTTTCCCCATTCCCTACTTTCTAAAATGCCACCAGCTTCATGGACTGAAGACGGGATTCGCTCTGGGGATTCCGTCTCCAGAGGAATGTCAAGATATTTCCCAGACGTACTTGCTTTGTAAACACAGACGCACGCACACGCACACACAACGCACACGCACACACACGCACACGCACATGCTTATACACTGATATAAAGAGAAATGAAAATTCCGAAATCCCTGGAGACTCATTTTCTCTCTCGTCATGGAACCTGAAGACCGAGTTTCCGTCCTCTGATGCCAATGTTTTCTCGAACATACTTGCACGGACACATACGCAAACGGCACACACAAACGCATGTAAATATATATATATATATAATATATATTCGTACACATACATACATACATACATACATACATACATCATACATACATACAAACATACATACATACATACATACATACACACACACACACACACACATATATATATATATATATATATATATATATTATATATATATATATATATATATATATATATATATATAGGTATATATATATATATATATTATATGTATGTATATATATATATATATATATATATATATTATATATATATATATATATATATATATATATGTGTGTATAAATAGTTTAAAATTTATTACGCTGAAGATCAAGGCTGTCTTTCCCTTCGGTGATGTATAAACACGTATAGAGTCAATAATGACAAATAATGAATAATTACTGACGCTCATATGTGAGCGTTATACATCCACCGAAGAGAGAGAAAGCACTGACCCTCAGGGAGGGTGACATAGTTTGAACCAAGTGTTGACTGGGATGCTGATCTCTTAGTGTTTAGCCTTAGTTAACTTTGTAATGAACTGAGTAAATTTATTATCCAATGACAGTCCTCGCAATCTTGTTTTATTATCTGAAACATATGATTGTGGAGCGTCAGGCAATCGAGATATTTCTGGGTAAAAGTTGATTCGTATTGCAGTGTGTTATGTATTCTCAGTGGGATTCACAAGCATATCATGACGTTCGAAAGTGACGTGTTTTTATTTAAATACTCGCGATTTATTTTTCCAGTGAAAGACAATTATATCGAGATGATTTCAATCTAGATGGGGTTTTGGAACACTAAAGCCATTTGAAAATTATCAATAAATTCCGTATCTAACAGGAAAATGATAATGCATTATCGCTTACTCAGGGAGTAAGCCTACAAAGTTGTTGTTGTTGTTCTTTTTACTGTTGTTTTTGTTGGTTTGGGGGAGGTGGTGTGGTTGGTGAGAAGGCATTTGAATAGGCCTGAAAAAGGTGTTTCGCTTTGAATTGAAGATATAGCAATTTTGGCAATAGGATATTTACAATTTATTATTAGAATGAAAATATAGAAAATAAATAATATGCACGTGAAACAGTTACAGAAAAATTATTTTGATAAATATGGTATTTGTGTGTATGCATACATACATATATACACACAGGTATATTCATACCATTTTTTTCATTCGGTTGCATCATGGTCATTTCATAGTCGAAATAATTCCGAACGTTTGGCGATAAACTAATATAGTAGTAGTAGTAGTAGTAGTAGTAGTAGTAGTAGTATAGTAGTAGTATTAGTATTAGTAGAAGTAGTAGTAGTAGCGGTGGCTACTAATCCCTTTGGGGACAAACACTGACACCAGATGAAACGGGACAGGAAAAATTGACTGTCTTCTCATGAGGCTCATTAGGCAGGGAAGTTAGTTAGTTACCGGTCTCTCACCTGCGCCCCACCAATCATCCTCCTCCTGTCACTCCCCTCGGAAGGGAGAGGAATGAAAAGGAATGAGAGAAGAAGAGGCAATTATTCAAGAGAGGAAGAGGGAGAACATGATAAGAAATAAGGTGGAATGAAAGCAGAAGAGAGGAGATAAGGCAATGATCTAGAAGAGAAGAAGGAGAACACGAAGAAGGAAAATAAAAAAATGAAGAAAAGAAGAGAGGAGATGAAATGCAATTGTTCAAGAAAAGAGAAGAAGGAAGAAAATGAAAGTGCCTTCGAGACCGTGGCTCAATTTTTTTTCTCTAATCAGTGATTGGGTCCCTTTGTTACGGCCCAATCGGTTACGGCGTCTCAGTTAACCGGATTAAACATAATTTCCGGCTGCTAATTGGAAACAGATTAGCCGAGGATTTTTTTTCTCTTCCAGAGGAAGCGTCTCCTGGAAGGGAGGGAATTATGGGATTCCTTCGCTGGTGTGTGGTCTGCGTCGTAGGATGTTTCTTTATTTTCATTTATTTATTCATTTTTATGTATTTAATTTTTATTTATTTATTTTGTGTACTTATTTACTCTATTTATTTTCATTTATTATTTAATTTTTAATATCTAATTTTTATTTATTTATTCTGTGTATATTCACTTATCTATTTATCTCATATTTATTTATTTAGTTATTTACGTGCTCAGATATTTATTTAGTTCGATTATTTTGTGTATTGATTTTTTACTCATTTTTTGTATTTAGTTATGTATTTACCGTATTTACCTCTTTTCTATTTATTTATGTACTTAAATATTCATTTATCTCTTAATGTATTTATTTGTTTATTTATCTTTTTATTCACTTATGAATTTATTAATTTATATACATATATAATATATATATACTATATATATATATATATATATATATATATATATATATATATATATATACACGCATGTATTTATTTGTGTAATTATGTAAAAGTTCATTTATTTATTATATATATATATATATATAATATATATCTATATATATATATATATATATTATATATATATATGTGTGTGTGTGTGTATATATATATATATATATATATATATATATATATATATATATATATATATATATATATATATATATATATATATATATATATATCTATATATATACTATATATATATATATATATATATATGTTCATTTTTGTATTTATTTATTGTTACTTATTTACGAATTTATGTATAGAGATTATTTATTTATTTATTTCCTTTTTTTGATGGTGTGACACGTGATAATTTAGGTGAGCATAAACTATAATATATTAATTTTAAAGTGCCAGTTCTTACCTTTATGTTAACTATAATGGGCTGGGTATGGATCTGGGAGAAGGGTGGTGGATATTGACGAGGATTGAATTTTAGCATGTGTCATATTTATAGTATTTTTTTTTCGATTGTGAGGTCTGTAGCGATGTAGGCTTTTGCGGGGGAGGAGGGAGAGGGGGAATGGTGGTATTGGGGAGTTGAGGGGAGAGGAGAGGAGTTGGAGCGAGAACAATTTCGAATAAATGCAGGTCAATTGATCGAAGAAGTAAAATGCAAAGCTAGATTAAATTTGAGGAGAATTTTTTATTTTCACTTACTCGAGGAGTAAGCCTACAAACTACTTTGTTGTTGCTGGTTCTAGTTATTGTTGGGGGAGAGAAAAGCCTTTGGAAGAGGCTGAAAGGGACTGAAAAGGGTGTCTCGCATTCAGTTGAAGAGACAGGAATTTTAGGATAAGATTTATTTACGATTTATTATCAGAGTGAAAATGTAAAAAAATTAATGTGGATGTCAAACAGTACAGAAAATTATTTTCCAATTAAATATAGTGTATTTAATATTTTGATTTTCGTTGGCGAAACAAGGTTCTATTTGACCATAGATTTTAGCACGTTTTTAGTCTTGCAATTGTCCCGAGTAAGCTGGATCACGCCTTGTTTTTAAGGTTTGGGGGGTGGGGGGCGGATTTTGTCCGCTTATACTATTGACATTCACAGATTTTTTAACGTAATTCTCAGCGCTGTAAAAATGTTTTGCCTCAACTGATTTTATTTTTTTACAATTATGAAATATATCTTCCCAAAATGAAGCTTTTCTTTGCTCTTAAGTTATCTGAATTCGTATTTTTTTTTTTATATATAAATTCTTCAAATGGATTTTTGAGCGTTCAAGTTGCATTTCTTTTGAATTAAAAAGGACTCTGATGAGTTCCAGAATGACGATGAATAACCATTTCCGCAAGAAAAAAACATAGAGGTGTTGACGTGGTCTGAGTATTCAGTTGGGGGACAAGCTGTTTCATAAAACGCGATTCTAAAATTGCTAGTTGTTGGTCATTAGAGTTCGGACTATAATTTTGAAATCTTTGTAATTGACATCGAATTGACTTTCCTTTGAATGTTGGCGTATGCAAGAGAATTCTGGGTTTGATGATTTAACACCCGTTCTATCACTCACGCCTCGATGAGAATCCAATCTCACTTTTAACAACCTTTGGGTGCATCCCCATATTTCCCCAGGTAACATCTGGGGCAGTTAAATAGGTCAATGACTCCCGAGGTCACCAGAGGGTGAGGAGTCTCTTTGTATTTGAAAAATGATCTTATGGTCATTGGGTTACAAGGTATTAGCTTTAGGTCAATTGCTGGTAAAAAAAAAAAACTATCTATTATCTGCTGTAATTCTCTATAGAAATTCATATCGTGAATGAGCGGGATGCTTCATGTAGTCGTCATTTAGGTACTGTGGGTGTTTCACATTTTGGATGGAAGATCTGATTCAGAAATTTGTAAAGATGTTTATGACATAAACATCTTTATAAATTTAGCCATTCAATTGCCCCAGATGTAACCTGGGGAGAGAGAGAGAGAGAGAGAGAGAGAGAGAGAGAGAGAGAGAATGATTTTATTCATAGTTTAACCCGCATTTTACATGTTTTTAAAACCATATAATATATACATACACACACACACACATATATATTATATATATCTCCATTCATCATAATGTTAATGAAATCGGAATGCATTTTAATTATATTAAAAGTCTTAAAGTTTTTTCACAAAAGAAAGAAATTAGTTATTTAAATATTTTTTTTTTTTTTTTTTTTTTCAGTTTTCACTTTAATTTCCAACGAGTTTAAAAAGATAGAAATTATTATTTTATTTTATTTCTGAACAAATTCCTTCACATGAACTTGGACAAAAAGGTTCACTTGTCTCATGAACTTGGAGGGAACTTTGGAGCTCTTTCTCTTTCTCTCCTCATGTTTCAGCTTTTTCTTTTGCAGAGTCAAGTATTCTCTCTCTCTCTCTCTCTCTCTCTCTCTCTCTCTCTCTCACACACACACACACGCTTTAGGTCCAGAGATTAGTATTCTAAATAGATTATTATATCATGAAGTGCCGTATTTATATATATATATATATATATATATATATATATATATATATATATATATATATATATATATATATATTATACATATATATATATATATATATATATATATATATATATATATATATATATATCTATATGTGTGTGTGTGTGTGTGTGTGTGTGTGTGTGTGTGTATATATATGTTTTGTAGACCATAGACATTCCTTCCCAAGTTTACTCGAGCTTGTGAAAGAGAGAGAGAGAGAGAGAGAGAGAGAAGAGAGAGTGAGAGAGAGATACAGTACCTAATTATTGTTGGGATATATTCCAATTATTCAAATAGCTCCTTCCCCAAGGGGGAAATGAGGGACTTCAGCCCTCGCTAATATAGATATTCGAGCCACAGCAGCGAAACTGATGTAATCTTATTTGTTCCCGTCCTTGATTTTAATTAAGTTTTCGGGGAGAAATTTATTATTTTTAAGATCACTCTCCAGGTAATTAATTTGTCTTTTCTGTGCCTCTGATGAGCCATCAATTGTCACTTCCCTCCTTCCACGAAACTACTTTTTTATTTTTTTTATTTTTGCACTGACCGCCAAGCTATATGGACACTTCACGAAAAGTGTGATAGAAAATAAATATTATATTATTATTATTATTATTATTATTATTATATTATTATTATTATTATTATTATTATTAAGAATATGAACCTAATCATACGGAACAAGCCCACCACAGGGGCCAATGGCTTGAAATTCAAGCTTATGGTGCTCATCAGAAAAAAGTGACAGATCATAATATATATGCAGAAGGAGAGGTCAGTTATTTAGAAAAGAAAAATATAGATTAGCAAATTAAATTAAGAGATGAAAATGGAAGAAAAAGGTGAAATACAAGAAGGTGTTGAACTTTGGAGGTTCCAATTGTACGACATGTTCGGTAGTGAGGCTGTTCCACAGTGCAACGCTGTGAGGAATTAAAGGACCTCGGGAACTGAGAAGTTGGACAGTGAGGAGGAACATTCACTGCATATCGGTGCTTCCGCTGTTCGGCAAATCTGGTTCCTCTCTCCCGGGAGGAAAAGGAATGAATCTATTCGAATAACTTTTCACGTTTTCATTTCTTTATCCTGAAATGGTGACTATCATGAGAAATGATCCCGTTTTTCTTTAGATCTCTTTATTAAACAAAATGAGGATAAAATCCAGGTATGTAATTTGATGCTCTGGTGACCTTTTGGGTGTCCAGCTGAGAAGGTCTTTCATTCGGACCCATTTTTATTCATCGAATTCCCCTTCCCTGTCTCTTATCTGTCATTCTGTCTTCATGAAGGTGATTTCACCGTCGAATGCGGTGGCCGAAGGAACGCCCGCTATTTCAGTTCGGATTTATTAATAAATAAATGGTGTTTCATTGTGGGTTAATTAGTAAACGGTCGGAATGTATGGAGCACAAACTTACTTGTGCTCTAAATGAAGGTTATCTTCCATCACGAGTTCCAAAGGGAAAGAATTTGGTGCCCTTTTTTATTATTTATTTGTTTTTGTTTGATTTAAAATGTCAGACTTTTTAAGTGTAAATGCATTATTCGGTATGATCAGTATATGAAGAGAGAGAGAGAGAGAGAGATAGCGAGAGAGAGAGAGAGAGAGAGAGAGAGAGAGAGAGAGTTTGTTGCAAGTACCAAATTACAGCGGTAAAGAAGTAAATGTTTTTTTTTTTTCCGTGGAAACGGTCTTCCGTGTGAATTTTTTTCTCTTCCAATAATAATCTCGGCTTTGGCAGCCACCTACAAAAAAAGAGAGAAAAAAAAAATCCTATTTCTCGCACTTGCTTATATGACCCACTATCGTCCTCTCCTGGTTGCTCTGCTATTTTCATATATATCGTATCTTTCCTTCTTTTTTGGGATTCTCTCATCTCTCTCTCTCTCTCTCTCTCTCTCTCTCTCTCTCTCGAGCACGGGCACACATAGTTTCGAAAGTAACATTTTGTTAAGGAAACAAAACAATGAAAATAGAAATGATATAATTTTGCTATTTGAACCACAACAGTTTCAGTACTCGAGCCTTTCCCAAGCCCGGATAAAGGAGTAGGGACCAGAAGAAGATTGTCAACTTCAATTCCTTCATAGCGACCAATCGATATAATGAATCTTTGAACAAAATCTTTTGCAGTCTGGTACAGGCTGCGATCGGTTGCAGTGGAAATCCAAAGTATCTTTCTAGAAAGGTTTAATACTTCGTTCTTCTCCATCTCCTCTTCCATTCATTCATAACAATAAGTGGTCGTAGTTTGCTTCGTGGAGAGCCACCTCGTTGTCGCCTATGCGTCATGCAAGGACAACGCTGATTGGTTGTCTCTTCTGAAGGCTACGATTCGCTACGTTTTCCCGCTAATGGTTCTAAGGCAGTGAGCCTCAACCTTTTTTTTGGCCCTAGCACCCTTTCACCATACGTCAGGATGCTTCCATGACCCCACCCCTTCCCAAAATGTCTGTCTCAAAAAGTACATTCCAAGTAATATGCAACAAAATACTAACAAGCCAACAGGATAGCGGAGAGAAAGCCCAGCGTTACCTCTCAATAGTGCGGGCAATGTACACTGCGTTTTGTGTGGTCCTGTAGCCATTATGAGCCTGCCAATCTGTTGCCATTAACAACTTAACCCCCCCCCCCCCCACAACCCCCCCCCCCCCCCCCGCCCTGCCTCCCACTCTCAACCCTCCCCAAAACTCTTGAAATTCCCCCTTGGTTGAGAACCACTGCTCTATGACTTCCAAGATCCTAGTGGGTCTTCTTCCTCTTCATCTGTTCACGATGAGTAAGAAATTGCGACTTTGTTTACGTTGTCGTCTATACGTCCATGTAAGGAAGGCGTGATTGGTTGTTCCTCTGAAGGCTCTGATGAGCCACGTTTCTCGGCTAATGGTCCAATGGCTTTCAAGAGCCTGGTAACTGTTGTTTTAACTCTTCTGTCCAGGACTAGTAGGAAGATGTGTCTTCTTTACAAAATGTTTACATATCTTGGAGTCATTTTTGTTTTATTATTATTCCAAACGTCTCAGGAAATGCTTGATAATACTTTCCACTACTCTGTCTGTTTGGCTGCCCGTATTTGTATGTGTTGTGTCTGAGTTTGTTCTGGGGAACAGAAAAGAACACATTTTTCTGTAGGAAAACTGATGATTATCGCTCGTCCTTGAATAAGTATGTGCTCTGTTCATTTATCAATATTACATCCTGTATACATATTAATATTAATGCTCTCTCTCTCTCTCTCCTCTCCTCCTCTCTCTCTCTCTCTCTCTCTCTCTCTCTCTCTGAGTCTGCTGACGGTCTGAGTAAATTGCAGGAACGGTCAGACTCCCCCGGAACCGGTCGAAACTGAAAGGTCAGAATTCGGTTCCTACGAACTATCACGAACATCTGCAGGTACTTCCTCCGATAGATTCCTCAACTGTCAGCTTGCCTGTCAGAGTTGACTGTGATCAACCAATTACCCAGTTTCCAGTGAATCTTTATTGTTTCAGGAATGATCATGGTAATATAATGGAGAGAATGGCCAAGTAGCTTTGCCTTAGAAGGAAATGTTTTCTTCTTATCGGCATTTTCAAAACCTTCACCTTCTCAAGCTTTCGATAAGTCGTTTTACTGCATTTAACTGATTTTAATTCCGTTAACCTGGAACATTATTACTATTGTATTCATCCTGTAAATTGGGGTATAATTTAGAAGATATAATAATCTGATAGTTTCATATATATTTTTTTATGAAGGCCCAGTTTTTCAAATTATCCAATGGACTACTTTTTATGAAACACCTTAACCCTTTGCAAATCGGTTATATTTATCAACCTCAATCTAAATATCGTCTACATTTCCCCGATAAAGGTTTAGGAGAGAGAGAGAGAGAGAGAGAGAGAGAGAGAGAGAGAGAGAGAGAGAGAGGTTGGGTCTAGAGGTGTCTGGTCAATTCGTCGCCGGCAATTCCTCGTCAGTTAATTTGTCCAGGTCAATTCGTCGTTGGTCAATTCGTCGCATCTTGATACTCATATGCCTATTTAGTCTAGAGCGACAGCTTTAAGAAGGAAAAGTAAATATTGAAGATATGCTGTGGTAGGCTTATAAACTATTCGTAGTCCGCGCAATCCCCGACATACATCGATCCCAAACATTCCATATAGTTAATGGAAATGGTGGTTCAGGGCGTCGCCTCCTTTCTCCTCTTCCCCTAGGTGGTCCTTTATAATTATTCTCAAAATAGGATCCGATTGACTGTGGAATATCATCATCTCACAAGTTTGTTCATATCCATCCACAACATCATCAACCGGCAGGAAGGCAGGGGCAACATAACTGCGCATTTTTAGGCAACAACTGTCATCTTCATTATATCTGCATTTCATTCCTTCTTACCCAAAATGCTTGTACACAGTTTGTCCTAAGTGCAACAAGCAGGAAGTCAAATTTGACGCAGGAAACGACTCCAGAAGCCCATAGTCATATTATCAGGGCCCTCATTCTGCAGTAATTCATGTATTTTGGCAAAAAGTCTACTATGTGTATTGACTTTTGTCGAGAGCAATGCGAACAATCGTGGGACATTAAAGTATATAATCTGAATGTGCACTATATATAACAGAAAATATACTAGAGCAGCATTTAAATGTCCCATCTGCCGCTGATTCTTGTACAGCTTCAAATGTCTAAGTACTTCGTCACTTGCAAATATTAGCGTTCGTCTTTTTTAATATCTGAGACCGCGATCCTTGCATTTACCTCTGCAGCAGTTGAAGCGTGATTATGAATCCCAATCTTATTAAGCTCTATATAGTTTTCATCTGTATGAGTCTCGCCTTGCACGCACGATTTTCACACCGCCATTTTTATTTCAAAGTGTCTTATTTCCGTGTCTTGGGACGAATTGCCCAATGACGAATTGACCATAGACGAATTAATCGGGACGAATTGACCTAGCACCGGGTCGAGGGATTTGGGTTATACGGAAAATGGAATTTTGCTGTAAACGCTTCCACAGCTTCTGAGCAATTTTTGAATGTGATGGACAGAATTGTGTCGTTGAGAGTGACTGAATAATGGTGATGTGTTTACCCGTTTCCCAATGATGTGGGGATGTCGTTTCGTCATATTTCATGGAACATTGCATGATAATCCAGAGGATGTAGAGATTATTCATCGTGTTCATGCGTGGAAATGTTTCAATTCGTCCTCAAATGACGCTTCGAGATGTCAGTGTTGTAGGCCTATTGAGGGTTCGAGATGTCAGTGTTGTAGGCCTATGAGGGACTAGACTTTGGTATGGGCTTTGTTTACCCAAGCTAAGCTTCTAGAGAACTATATGTCGACTAGGTTTCTATCTCAGTTCAAGGATCAGGTCCCACGGAAGTCTGCGGGCACTGGCATAGACTCCCTTTGCTTACAAATTATAGATTCTTCGACTTCCTCTTTCTATAATTTTCCGTTCCAGTCAGTCCAAGTCTTCTTGTGAGAGTTATGTGCTTTTGCAGGATTATATTTTAATTGTTTTGGTTTCTCTTTCTATCTCCAAGGTTTTAGCGTCTTTTCAGTTCTTTTTCAGCATAAGCCTAAGTTTGCACGATACTTTGACACAGTTCTTCCTGTATCTTTTTTGTATCCATAGACCAACATTCACCCTTGTTCGTTCTTATGTCTTTTATATCCTGTCTCCACAGACCAACATTCAGCCATGCTCGTTCTCATAATGATCTCAGTTTAACAATTATATAAACACAAGAAATTCTCTTCTGTTTGTTTCGTGATGTTTCTTTGTTCAGTTTCCCTGTGATAGAAGCAGAAAAAAACAATCACCAGTGCAGTCCTGGTACATCCATCTGGTAGCAATATACCCAAATGAAGATCTAGATTTAGTGTTTCTCCCGTAACCATAAATATTCCGTGAAAGCTTCCACGCTGAGGTTTATTAAGTAAACTTCAATATCTTCTCGATTCTAATCCGGCGAATGGACCTCGATGGAATAGAATGTCGAGATGAATGGCCTTCCATTCTCTGATTTCCCCAAGGCATTCTCTCTCTCTCTCTCTCTCTCTCTCTCTCTCTCTCTCTCTCTCTCTCACTGTTTACGTGAATGAAACGAGCGCTTAGCTCTCATATTTGTTTTCTCCCTAGTGACTTGTAAATTAGAAAAATAAAAAAAGGGGGGTATAAAACTTTTAATTTAAAACACTTCCCGTCCACTGTAACCCAGCCGTGTGTTGACAAAGAGTTCGTTGGTTTGTTATTATTATTATTATTATTATTATTATTATTATTATTATTATTAGTATTATTATTATTATTATTATTATTATTACAGGTGTAGATATTATACGGTGTCGATTAGTTATGACCTCAGCTACATTAGAGGTCGACTCCAGGGCCATTATGACATTGGGTTCAAATCTCTCTCTCTCGTCTCGATAGAGAGTTTTCTGGAATCCTTTTGATTCCCATTTCAACTGAAAAGAGGAATCTTAACAGATTCCCGGAAGCTTCCTGTAGAGATTTATTCTTATATATATTTGTGCCCATACATAACTGTACTTATTTCTCCAATAATAATAATAATGATGATGATGTGAATAATAATAATAGTAATAATACCGTACTCGAAAGCCCGCAAACAGCACGATTTAAGAAGAAGGACTCGCCACTCGAATTCAGTCCCTTAGCAGTCATCGCTTGATAATGTCCTGCGGATACGGAGGAAACGTCGCGTTGGAGAGAGAGAGAGAGAGAGAGAGAGAGAGAGAGAGAGAGAGAGAGAGAGAGGAAATTGTATAAGTAATATAAAACCGACTCAACCGAATTTTACCATGCCCGAGAAAGCCGTCATCAGAAAAATAGAGAAGACTCTACAAGAATAATAGTGCTGAAGCAGCAATAATTTTTAACAAAAAAGTAATAATAATAATAAAAGAGAAAGGACGAAAACAAGGGTAATGATCGATAAGGGAAGCGAAAGGAAAACAAGTATTAACTAATTATCCAACTTATTGTAGGCGTAATTGTTGTTTCATGAAACGGAAGTGATTCTTAATCCCAACTATAATCGCATTTCTGCTGGTCATTGTTTTAGTAAACATTTATATTTATGAAAAAAAAAAAAAAAAAAAAAAAAAAAAAAAAAACAAAAAAAAAAAAAAAAAAAAAAAAAACTGATCATAATCAGAGCCATTGCAGTTTAACTAATAATATGGATTGAAGGGAAAGTTGGTTATGGATCCTCCAGACTTCATCTCGAGATCCAACTTCTGACCCTTTGGGGGACCTTCCTCTCCCTTCGCCTCGCTTTTCGTCCCCCCTGGGCCTCTGGGGCCGCCCATGGGACGAGAATAGGAGACGAATGGAATTACGGAAAGTTTGGAGAAGACTCCTGGCCCTTAAAATTTCCCTCGCGGCCCTTGGGTCCAAAATGGTGGGTCCTGGGTCTTAATTTTTATCCCGTGCGGGGGGTCAAGGGTCGTTACATCATCTGCCTTATCTTTTGTCTTCTGGTTTGCTGTCGTACAAGGTCTTCGGTTATTATTATTGTACCATCAAGTACAACTTTAAGCGCCTCAGTGGTGTGGTAGGCTTGGTGTTGGCCTGCCATCTCGGTGGCCACGAGTTTGATTCTCGGGGCATTTTTCATTGAGTGGTTGGTTCGGAGGTCACGTAAAGCTGTTGGCCCCGTTGCTGAATAACCACTGGTTCCATGCAACGTAAAAACACCAAACAAACAAGACAGAACAAAACTTTGTCCTTGGCGTTTTCTTCACAAGTTTTTGTGTAAAGCTGATTCTTGAGGCTCGTTTTCGATAAAGGTGTTTTTTGGTAGTTCTGAAATTACTCTAAAATTTTTACTTCTCTATTGACAATGGTAATCTTATTTCGGAGATAAAATTGTCGCAGTACTGGTGTAGTAGTTGGACAGGAAACAACGTTTTGAATTAAACTACGCGATTATGGGTTCAGAAGTTGGCTGCAAATGGGGGGCGTTGCAGCATAAATTTAATTACTTTTTATTGGTTATTTTCAAAATTTCGTTGGCGAGCTGAATTCTGTGTTTATGTTACTTGTGAGATTTTTTTATGAAGTGTTGGAAACTGTAATAACTTTTTATTATTATTATTATTAGTATTTTATTATTATTATTATTATTATTATTATTATTATTATTATTATTATTATTATTATTATTCAGCGAATGTGCCCTATTCACATGGGCCACTGACTTGATATTGAAGCAATCCCAAAAATATTTATTGTGTTCATTTGAAAGAAGCAAGAAAAAGGTGACAAGAAATCACGAAAAAGATCAGGTGTTAGAAAACATATATATCTTAACAAATTAATAGGTAAATAGTTAAAATGTGATTCAATTATAAAATAGGAGGATTCCTTGAGGGTCGTCATGCGTTG
>NC_087214.1:19994078-20019407 GCF_015104395.2 Macrobrachium nipponense | reverse complement strand
AACGTTTGGCGATAATTGTGGCAACTATAATAGTAGTAGTAGTAGTAGTAGTAGTAGTAGTAGTAGTAGTAGTAGTAGTAGTAGTAGAAGTAGTAGTAGTAGCGGTGGCTACTACTCCCTTTGGGGACAAACACTGACACCAGATGACACGGGACAGGAAAATTGACTGTCTTCTCATGAGGCTTCATTAGGCAGGGAAGTTAGTTACCTGTTCTCTCACCTGCGCCCCACCACTCATCCTCCTCCTGTCACTCCCCTCGGAGGGAGAGGAATGAAAGGGAATGAGAGAACAGGCAATTATTCAAGAGTAGGAAGAAGGAGAACATGATGAAGAATAAGGTGGAATGAAAGCAGAAGAGAGGAGATAAGGCAATTGTTCAAGAAGAGAAGAAGGAGAACGCGAAGATGGAAAATAAAAAAATGAATAAAAGAAGAAGATGAGATAAAATGCATTGCGTTCAAGAAAAGAAGAAAAGAGGAAGAAAATGAAGTGCCTTCGAGACCGTGGCTCAATTTTTTTTCTCTAATCAGTGATTGGGTCCCTTTGTACGGCCAATCGGTTACGGCGTCTCAGTTAACCGGATTAACATAATTTCCGGCTGCTAATTGAAACAGATTAGCCGAGGGATTCCTGGAAGGGGAAATATGGGATTCCTTCGCTGGTGTTGTGGTCTGCGTCGTAGGATGTTCTTTATTTCATTTATTTATTCATTATTATGTACTTAATTTTTATTTATTTATTTTGTGTACTTATTTACATCTATTATTTCATTTATTTATTTATTTTTAAGTATTAATTTTTATTTATTTATTCTGTGTATATATTTCACTTTATCTATTTATCTCATATTTATTTATTTAGTTATTTACGTGCTCAGATTTATATTTCAGTCATTTTTGTAGTTTATGCCGATTATTTTTGTGTATTGATTTTTTACTCATTTTTGTATTTAGTTTATGTTTTATTTACCGTATTTACCTACTTTTTCTATTTATTTATGTACTTAATATTCATATACTCTTAATGTATTTATTTGTTTATTTATCTTTTTATTCACTTATGAATTTATTAATTTATATACATATATATAAATATATATACATATATATATATATATAGATATATATATATATATATATATATATATACACGCATGTATTTAATTTGTGTAATTATGTAAAGTTCATTTATTTAATTATATATATATATATATATATATATATGATATATATATATAGTGATAGGATATATACATCTATATATGTGTGTGTGTGTGTATAATATATATACTATATATATATAGATATATATATATATATAGATATATAGATATATATATGATATATATATATAGATACTATATATACTATATATAGATATATATATAGTATAGTTTTTTCATTTTTGTATTTATTGTTTTTATTGTTACTTTATTTACGAATTTATGTTATAGATTATTTATTTATTTATTTCCTTTTTTTGATGGTGTGGACACGTGATAATTTAGGTGAGCATAAACTATAATATATTAATTTTAAAGTACCCAGTTCTTACCTTTATGTTAACTATAATGGGCTGGGTATGGATCTGGAGAAGGGTGGTGATATTGACGAGGATTGATTTTAGCATGTGTCATATTTATAGTATTTTTTTTTTTTCGAATTGTGAAGGTCTGTAGCGATGTAGGCTTTTGCGGGGGAGGAGGGGAGAGGGGGAATGGTGGTATTGGGGAAAGTTGAGGGAGAGGAGAGGAGTTGGGAGCGAGAACAATTTCGAATAAATGCAGGTCAATTGCATCGAAGAAGTAAAATGCAAAACTAGATTAAATTTGAGGAGAATTTTTTGTTTTCACTTACTCGAGGAGTAAGCCTACAAACTTTGTTGTTGCTGTTCTAGTTATTGTTGGGGGAGAAGAAAGCCTTTGGAAGAGGCTGAAAGGGACTGAAAGGGTGTCTCGCATTCAGTTGAAGAGACAGGAATTTTAGGATAAGATATTTACGATTTATTTATTAGAGTGAAAATGTAAAAAATTAATGTGGATGTCAAACAGTACAGAAAAAATTATTTCCAATTAAATATATGTATTTAATATTTTGATTTTCGTTGGCGAAACAAGGCTCTATTTGACCATAGACTTTAGCACGTTTTTTAGTCTTGCAATTGTCCCGAGTAAGCTGGATCACGCCTTGTTTTTAATGGTGGGGGGGGGGGGGGGGGGGGGTCGGATTTTGTCCGCTTATACTATTGACCATTCACAGATTTTTTAACGTAATTCTCAGCGCTGTAAAAATGTTTTGCCTCAACTGATTTTATTTTTTTACAATTATGAAAATATATCTTCCCAAATGAAGCTTTTCTTTGGCTCTTAAGTTATCTGAATTCGTATTTTTTTTTTATATATATAAATTCTTCAAATGGATTTTTGAGCGTTTCAAATGCATTTCTGAATTAAAAGGACTCCAATGAGTTCCAGATGACGATGAATAACCATTTCCCGTAAGAAAAAAACATAGAGGTGTTGACGTGGTCTGAGTATTCAGTTGGGGGACAAGCTGTTTAATAAAACGCGATTCTAAAATTGCTAGTTGTTGGTCATTAGAGTTCGGCCTATGATTTTGAAATCTTTGTAATTGACATCGAATTGACGTTTCTTTGAATGTTGACGTATGCAAGAGAATTCTGGTTTGATAATTTAACACCCGTTCTATCTCACGCCTCGTGGGATCCAATCTCACTTTTTAACAACCTTTGGGTGCATCCCCCAGATTTCCCAGGTGACGTCTGGGGCAGTTTAAATAGGTCAATGACTCCCGAGGTCATCAGAGGTGAAGATCTCTTTGTATTTGAAAATGATCTTATGGTCATCGGGTTACAAGTATTAGCTTTAGCTCAATGCTGATAAAAAAAAAAAAAAAAAAAAAAAACAAAAAAAAAAAAAAAAGTATTATCTGCTGTAATTCTCTATAGAAATTCATATCATGAATGAGGCGGGATGCTTCATATAGCCGTCATTTAGGTACTGTGGGTATTTCACATTTTGGATGGAAGATGCGATTTCAGAAATTTGTAAAGATGTTTATTGACATAAACATCTTTATAATTTAGCCATTCAATTGCCCCAGATGTAAACCTGGGGAGAGAGAGAGAGAGAGAGAGAGAGAGAGAGAGAGAGAGAGAGAGAAATGAATGTTTTTATTCATAGTTTAACCCGCATTTTACATGTTTTTAAACCATATAATATATACATACACACACACACACACTATATATATATATCTCCATTCATCATAATGTTAATGAAATCGGAATGCATTTTAATTATATTAAAAGTCTTAAAGTTTTTTTCACAAAAGAAAGAAATTAGTTATTTAAATATGTTTTTCTATTTTCAGTTTCACTTTAATTTCCAACGAGTTAAAAGATAGAATTATTATTTATTTTATTTCTGAACAAATTCCTTCACATGAACTTGGGACTAAAAAGGTTCACTTGTCTCATGAACTTTGGAGGGAACTTTGGAGCTCTTTCTTTCTCTCTCCTCATGTTTCGCTTTTTCTTTTGCAGAGTCAAGTATTCTCTCTCTCTCTCTCTCTCTCGTCTCTCTCTCTCTCTCTCTCTCTCTCTCCTCTCACACACACACACGCTTTAGGTCCAGAGATTAGTATTCTCGAAAGAGATTATTTATCACGAAGTGCCATATATATATATATATATATATATATATTATATATATATAAACTATATACATATATATATATATATATATATATATATATATATATATATATATATATATATATGTGTGTGTGTGTGTGTGTGTGTAGATATATTTGTAGACCATAGACATTCCTTCCCAAGTTTACTCGAGCTTGTGAAAGAGAGAGAGAGAGAGAGAGAGAGAGAGAGTGAGAGAGAAGATACAGGACCTAATTATTGTTGGGATATATTCCATTATTCAAATAGCTCCTTCCCCAATGGGGGAAATGAGGGACTTCAGCCCTCGCTAATATAGATATTCGAGCCACAGCAGCGTAACTGATGTAATCTTATTTGTTCCCGTCCTTGATTTTAATTAAGTTTTCGGGAGAAATTTATTATTTTTTTTAAGATCACTCTCCAGGTAATTAATTTGTCTTTTCTGTGCCTCTGATGAGGCCATCAATTGTCACTTCCCTCCTTCCACGAAACTACTTTTTTTTTATTTTTTTCTTTTTGGCACTGAACATTTGTTTTTATATATACTTTGACCGCCAAGCTATATGGACTTCACGAAAAGTGTGATATGAATAATTATTATTAATATTATTATTATTATTATTATTATTATTATTATTGTTATTATTATTATTAGTTATTATTATTATTATTATTATTATTAAGAATATGAACCTAATCATACGGAACAAGCCCACACAGGGGAGGGCCCAATGGCTTGAAATTCAAGCTTATGGTGCTCATCAGAAAAAAGTGAACAGATCATAATATATATGCAGAAGGAGAGGTCAGTTATTAGAAAAGAAAATATAGATTAGCAAATTAAATAAGAGATGAAAATGGAAGAAAAGGTTGAAATACAAGAAGTGTTTTGAACTTTGGAGGTTCCAATTGTACGACATGTTCGTAGTGAGGCTGTCCACAGTGCAACGCTGTGAGGAATAAAGGACCTCGGGAACTGAGAAGTTGGACAGTGAGAGGAACATTCAGCTGCATATCGGTGCTTCCGCTGTTCGGCAAATCTGGTTCCTCTCTCCCGGGAGGAAAAGGAATGAATGCTATTCGGATAACTTTTCACGTTCATTTATCCTGAATGTTGACTATCATGAGAAAAATGATCCCGTTTTCTTTAGATCTCTTTATTAAACAAAATGAGGATAAAATCCATGATATGTAAATGATGCTCTGGTGACCTTTTGGGGGTGTCCAGCTGAGAAGGTCTTTCATTCGGACCCCTTTTTTATTCATCGAATTCCCCTTCCCTGTCTCTTATCTGTCATTCGTCTTCATGAAGGTGAAGTTTTCACCGTCGAATGCGGTGGCCGGAAGGAACGCCCGCTATTTCAGTTCGGATTTATTAATAAATAAATGGTGTTTCATTGTGGGTTAATTAGTAAACGGTCGGAATGTATGGAGCACAAATTACTTGTGCTCTAAATGAAGTTTATCTTCCATCACGAGTTCCAAGGAAAGAATTTGGTGCCCTTTTTTATTATTTTATTTGTTTTTGTTTGATTTAAAATGTCAGACTTTTAAGTGTAAATGCATTATTCGGTATGATCAGTATATGGAAGAAAGAGAGAGAGAGAGAGAGAGAGAGAGAGAGAGAGAGAGAGAGAGAGAGATTTGTTGCAAGTGAATTTTTTTCTCTTCCAATAATAATCTCGGCTTTGCAGCCCACTACAAAAAAGAGAGAAAAAAAAATCCTATTTCTCGCACTTGCTTATATGACCCACTATCGTCCTCTCTGGTTGCTCTGCTATTTTCATATATATCGTATTTCACTTCTTTTTGGGATTCTTCTCTCTCTCTCTCTCTCTCTCTCTCTCTCTCATCTCCTCTCTCTCTCTCTCTCCCTCCTCTCTCGAGCACTGGCACACATAGTTTCGAAAGTAACATTTTGTTTAAGGAAACAATGAAAATAGAAATGATAATCATTTTGCTATTTGAACCCAACAACAGTTTCAGTACTCGAGCCTTTCCCAGCCCGGATAAAGGAGTAGGGACCAGGAAGATTGTCAACTTCAATTCCTTCATAGCGACCAATCGATATAATGAATCTTTGAACAAAATCTTTTGCAGTCTGGTACAGGCTGCGATCGGTTGCAGTGGAAATCCAAAGTATCTTTCTAGAAATGTTTAATATTCGTTCTTCTCCATCTCCTCTTCATTCATTCATAACAATTAAGTGGTCGTAGTTTGCTTCGTGGAGAGCCACCTCGTTGTCGCCTATGCGTCATGCAAGGACAACGCTGATTGGTTGTCTCTTCTGAAGGCTACGATTCGCTACGTTTCCCGCTTAAGTGGTTCTAAGGCAGTGAGCCTCAACCTTTTTTGGCCCTAGCACCTTTCACCATAGCGTCAGGATGCTTCCATGACCCCACCATTCCCGCCCAAAATTGTCTGTCTCAAAAAGTACATTCCAAGTAATATGCAACAAAATACTAACAAGCCAACAGGATAGCGGAGAGAAAGCCCAGCGTTACCTCTCAATAGTGCGGGCAATGTACACTGCGTTTTGTGTGGTCCTGTAGCCATTATGAGCCTGCCAATCTGTTGCCTACAATTAAACAACAACACCCCCCCCCCCCCCCCCGCCCCTGCCCCTGCCTCCCCACTCTCAACCCTCCCCCAAAACTCGTTCAATTCCCCCTTGGTTGAGAACCACTGCTCTTTGGCTTTCAAGATCCTGGTGGGTCTTCTTCCTCTTCATGCCTGTTCACGATGAGTTAGGAAATTGCGACTTTGTTTACGTTGTCGTCTATACGTCATGTAAGGAAGGCGTTGATTGGTTTGTTTTCCTTCTGAAGGCTCTGATGCGCCACGTTTTCTTCTCGGCTAATGGTCCAATGGCTTTTTCAAGAGCCTGGTAACTGTTGTTTTAACTCTTCTGTCCAGGACTAGTAGGAAGATGTTGTCTTTCTTTACAAAATGTTTACATATCTAGAGTCATTTTTGTTTTATTATTATTCCAAACGTCTCAGGAAATGCTTGATAATACTTTCCACCACTCTGTCCTGTTTGCTGCCCATATTTGTATGTGTTGTGTCTGAGTTTGTTCTGGGGAACAAGAAAAACACAGTTGGCTGACTTCCTCATTTTTTCTGTAGGAAAACTGATGATTATCGCTCGTCCTTGAATAAGTATGTGCTCTGTTCATTTATCAATATTACATCCTGTATACATATTAATTTTCTCTCTCTCTCTCTCTCTCTCTCTCTCTCTCTCTCTCTCCTCTCTCTCTGAGTAAATTGCAGACTGTCAGAGTCCCCCGAACCGTTCCAGAAACTGGAAAGTTCAGAAGTTCGGTTCCTACGAACTATCACGAACATCTGCAGGTACTTCCTCCGATAGATTCCTCAACTGTCAGCTTGCCTGTCAGAGTTGACTGTGATCAACCAATTCCCCAGTTTCCAGTGAATCTTTATTGTTTCAGGAGTGGATCGTGGTGATATAATGGAGAGAATGGCCAAGTAGCTTTGCCTTAGAAGGAAATGTTTTCTTCTTATCGGCATTTTCAAAACCTTCACCTTCTCAAGCTTTCGATAAGTCGTTTTACTGCATTTAACTGATTTTAATTCCGTTAACCTGGAACATTATTACTATTTATATTCCTCCTGTAAATCGGGGTATAATTTAGAAGATATTAATAATCTGATAGTTTCATATATTTTTCTTATAAAGGCCCAGTTTTTCAAATTATCCAATGGACTACTTTTTATGAAACACCTTAACCCTTTGCAAATCGGTTATATTTATCAACCTCAATCTAAATATCGTCTACATTTCCCCGATAAAGGTTTAGGAGAGAGAGAGAGAGAGAGAGAGAGAGAGAGAGAGAGAGAGAGAGAGGTTGGGTCTAGAGGTGTCTGGTCAATTCGTCGCCGGCAATTCCTCGTCAGTTAATTTGTCCCAGGTCAATTCGTCGTTGGGCAATTCGTCACTAAGTCAATTCGTCGCATCTTCATACTCATAGGCCTATTTAGGCCAGAGCGACAGCTTTAAGAAGGAAAAGTAAATATTGAAGATATGCTGTTGTAGGCTTCTAAACTATTTATAGTCCGAGCAATCCCCGACATACATCGATCCCAGACATAACATATAGGTAATGGAAATGATGGTTCAAGGCGTCGCCTCCTTTCTCCTCTTCCTCTATGGTCCTATATAATTATTTACAAAATAGGATGCGATTGACTGTGGAATATCATCATCATCTGCAAGTTGTTCACATCCATCCACAACATCATCAACCGGCAGGAAGGCAGGGGCAACAAAACAGCGCCCATTTTTAGGCTAAAACTGTCATCTTCATGATATCTGCATTTCATTCCTTCTTGCACAAAATGCTTGTACGCAGTTTGCCCTAAGTGAAACAAGCAGGAAGTCAAATTTGACGCAGGAAACGATTCCAGAAATCCATTATGGGCTGCTTTTTCGAAATCCATAGTCTTATTATCAAGGCCCTCATTCTGCAGTAATTCATTTATTTTGGCAAAAGGTCTACTATATGTGTTTTGACTTTTGTCCGAGAGCAATGCGAACAATCGTGGGACATTAAAAGTATAAATCTGAATGTGCGCTATATATAACAAAGAATACACTAGAGCAGCATTTAAATGTCCCATCTGCCGCCTAATTCTTGTACAGTTTTAAATGTCTAAGTACTTCGTCACTTGCAAATATTAGCATTCGTCTTTTTAATATTTGAGACCGTGATCCTTCATTTACCTCTGCAGCAGTTGAAGCGTGATTATGAATCCCAATCTTATTAAGCTCTATATAGTTTTCATTTGTATGAAGTCTCGCCTTGCACCGTACGATTTTTCACACCGCCGCCATTTTTATTTCAAAAGTGTCTTATTTCCGTGTCTTGGGGACGAATTGCCCAGTGACGAATTGACTTGGGGCGAATTGACCATAGACGAATTGACCGGGATAAATTAACCGACGACGAATTAATCGGGGACGAATTGACCTAGCACCAGGTCTAGGGATTTAGGTTATACGGAAAATGGAATTTTGCTGTAACGCTCCACAGCTCTCAGCAGTTTTTTGAAGTAATGGAGAGAATTGTGTCGTTGAGAGTGACTAAATAATGGTGATGAGTTTTACCCGTTTCCCAATGATGTGGGGATGTCGTTTCGTCATATTTCATAGGAACATTGCATAATAATCCAGAGGATGTAGAGAATTATTCATTCGTGTTCATGCGTGGAAATGTTTCAAGTTCGTCCTCACATGACGCTTCGAGAATGTCAGTGTTGTAGGCCTATTGAGGGACTAGACTTTGGTATGGGCTTTGTTTACCCAAGCTAAGCTTCTAGAGAACTATATGTCGACTAGGTTCTGTCTCAGGTTCAAGGATCAGGTCCCACGGTAAGTCTGCGGGCACTGGCATAGACTCCCTTTGCTTACAAAAAACAGGATTCTTCGACTTCCTCTTTCTATAATTTCCGTTCCAGTCAGTCCCCCCAAGTCTTCTGTGAGAGTTATTGTGCTTTTTTGCAGAATTACATTTTAATTGTTTTGGTTTCTTCTTTTTTATCTCCAAGGTTTTAGCGTCTTTCAGTTCTTTGGGTATTTCAGCAATAAACCTAAGTTGCACAATACTTTGACACAGTTCTTCTGTATCTTTTATATCCATAGACCAACATTCACCCTTTGTCGTTCTTATGTCTTTTATATCCTGTCTCCACAGACCAACATTCAGCCATGTTCATTCTCATAATGATCTCAGTGTAATAATTATATAACACAAGAAATTCTCTTCTGTTTGTTTTCGTGATGTTTCTTTGTTTAGTTTCCCGTTGATAGAAGCAGAAAAAGCCCCTCACAGTTGCAGTCCTGGTACATCCATCTAGTAGCAATATACCCAAATGAAGATCTAGATTTAGTGTTTTCTTCTCCCGTACCAAATATATTCCCTGAGAGCTTCCAACGCTGAGGTTTATTAATAACTTCAATATCTTCTCGAGGTCTAATCCGGCGAATGGACCTCGATGGAATAGAATGTCGAGATGAATGGCTTTTCCATTCTCTGATTTCCCCATGGCACCTCTCTCTCTCTCTCTCTCTCTCTCTCTCTCTCTCTCTCTCTCGTGTGTGTGTGTGTGTGTGTGTGTGTGTGTGGTGTGTGTGTGTGTTTACGTGAATGAAACGACCGCTTGACTTTCATATTTGTTTTCTCCCAAGTGACTTGTACAATTTAAAAAATAAAAAAGGGGGGTATAAAACTTTTTAAAACACTTTCCATCCACTGTAAACCCAGCCGTGTGTTGACAAAGAGTTCGTTGGTTTGATGTTGTTATTATTATTATTATTATTATTATTATTATTATTATTATTATTATTGTATGTGTAGATTTAGTATGATCGATTAGTTATGACCTCAGCTACATTAGAGGTCGAATCCAGGGCATTATGACTTTGCTGGAGAATATCGTTTTCCACAAACATTGGGTTCAAATTCTCTCGTCTCTCTCGATAGAGAGTTTTTCTGGAATCCTTTTGATTCCCATTTCAACTGAAAATGAGGAATCTAATTAACAGATTCCCGGAAGCTTCCGGTAGAGATTTATTCTTATACATATTTGTGCCCATACATAACTATAACGTATTTTCTCCAATAATAATAATAATAGTGATGATGTTCATGATAATAATAATAGTAATAATACCGTACTCGAGAGCCCGCAACAGCACGATTTAAGAGTAGTTCTGAAATTACTCTAAAATTTTTTACTTAGTCGTTCTAGTGACAATGGTAATATTATTTCGGAATAAAATGTCGCAGTACTGGTGTAGTAGTTGGACAGGGAGACAAAGTTTTGAACTAAAACTAACGCGATTTATGGGTTCAGAAGTTGGCTGCAAATGGGGCGTTGCATCATAAATTCAAATTCTTTTTTTTGGTTTTTTTTGGTTTATTTCAAATTCGTGCCGAGCTGAATTCTGTGGTTTATGTTTACTTGTGATTTTTATTTTTTAGGAAGTGTTGGAAACTCTAATAACTTTTTATTATTATAATTATTAATATTATTATTATTATTATTATTATTATTATTATTATTATTATTATTATTGATTATTATTATTATTCAGCGAATGCGCCCTATTCACATGGGCCATGCTGACTTGATATTGAAGCAATCCAAAAAACATTTATTGTATTCATTTGAAAGAAGCAAGAAAAAGGTGACAAGAAATACCAAAAAAAGATCACAGGTATTAGAAAAACATATAAATCTTAACAATTAATAGGTAAATAGTTAAAAATGTGATTCATTTATAAAATAGAAGGAGGATTCCTTGAGGGTCGTCATGCGTTGTTGCTTCGTTGCTTGAACTTTGGAGACTCCAACGTCCTCAGGGAGACTGTTCCAACTTCCAGCTGTTGGAAATATTCCAGTTTTTACACGTTCCAGATACACAGTAGTGGTTTAGACGACCGTGGGTGGGTTGCAAAGGCTGGAGATTAGGTTCGCCATGTGACGATATCCCCAAAATAAACTGCGACTAACCTGAAGTTTAAAATTCCTCTGGAAAAAGGAGTGAGGTCGCCATCCCTACGCCATATTCCGTGACATCAGCATATGCTGGTACCCACTAACAGCTGGGTGAACTGGTGGGCGGTAGGAAAGGAGCGACCTTTGGACCAGGCAAATTTGGACCAACGTTTGTACCACTTAACCATGGAGTCCTCTTGATTTGATTTCACTTCCATGAAATGTTCGATGGAGTTGGCAAGTTAACACTACACTCTCTCTCTCTCTCTCTCTCTCTCTCTCTCTCTCTCATTGACGATATTGAAACAGATGATTTCAGTGGCCATGATGAAAGGCAGGAGACACCGCTGTCTTTCCCCTTGTGACTTGCAACTCCTACATTGAAGGCATCGAGGAATTCTTGGACGATGGTGCCGTTGGTGTCTCGGAAGGATGAGTTTCCGGAAACCAGTTGGAAAGGATTTCCTCCTCTCTCTCTCTCTCTCTCTCTGCTCTCTCTCTCTCTCTCTCTCTTCAAGGAAGTTGTTCAGTTTTTCTTGAGAGTGAATCCTGAAGATAACCGATCTGTACAACGAGTTGTTTCCTTAATCCGTTTTTTTTTCCCCGGTTTAAGGTGTAGAGACCTGACTCACCCACCCTCCCCCTTCCTGTTATAGTAGGGACAGGACACCATCTCCATAATAATGAGGAAGATCATGATTTGCTGTTTTTCCTCTTTGAATATCTTTTCCTCTTCTTCTATCTCTTGTTCTTTGTTCTTGATGTCCAGGTATTCTAACCATAGGAGATCTATTCATTCGCCCCTCTCTCTCTCTCTCTCTCTCTCTCCAGAGGAGGCCGGATGGAGGAGGAGGAGGAGGAAGGAACTCTGATCAAAAACTGCGTTGTCATAAGGATTTCCTCTTCAGCGTTCCTCTCAGGAGGGAAGAGGGAAAATTTAATATATACATGAGGAAAGAAAAATGGACGAAAATGATTTAGAACCACAAAAATTAAGCGATGAATCAATGGCGGAGAGGCTGCTCATTTAGTCTGGATTCCAGGTGTTGTTTTTATATTAAGGGAAATAAGATTCTCTCTCTCTCTCTCTCTCTCTCTCTCTCTCTCTCTCTCTCTCTCTCTCTCTCTCTCTCTCTGTCCAGTAATTTCCTCACTTAAAAGGTTTATTCGTCACCTTCTTCTTCTTCTAAAAGAAGGCCAAGCCAAGAAAGAAAATGAACTTTCATATCTGTCTCATTTTTATCCAAACCAAACTTTCAAACAAGATGGTTTTATCTCACCTCCCTTGGCCCCAATTATTCTCTTTCTTCTTCTTCTTCTTCTTCTTCTTCTTCTTCTTCTTCTTCTTCTTCTTCTTCTTCTTCCTACTTCACAAGCACGTGGCTTCATTTTCAGAGGCTACAGTAGGCTCTGTAAGACACAGGTTGTTCTTCACACACACACACACACACACCACACACTACAGAAGAGTTCATAGAAAGACCCGTTGTAGTATTGTCTCCTTGATCTCAATGCAAGTAGGTGGGTTGAGGTTTTTCTTTCAGAACCAGAAGGAAAATCTCATGGAAATTGGTCCGAAAATAAAATTTCAATTTAAAAACGGCCGTGTTATGAAAGTTAGAGAAAAGATTCTTCGTGAGGAGCTCTTTCTGAGAGAGAGAGAGAGAGAGAGAGAGAGAGAGAGAGAGAGAGAGAGAGAGTGAAATTATTTCGGAAATTCTCCCCCAGGGGGCGAAGCGCCAAGGGGCAGAGGAAGCAGAAGAAAGTCCTTTGACATTTGATTAAACAAACTTTTGGATATTCATAACTGATGGAACGAGAGAAGAAGGGGACGAGATAAATTATTGTTTGTTTTGATTCTAGGGTTGTTCTCTCTCTCTCTCTCTCTCTCTCTCTCTCTCTCTCTCTCTCTCTCTCTCTCTCTCCCACACACACACACACACACACACACGCGCGCCATTTAATCCATTTATAAGTGCAAAACGCGTTGTCAGTAGTTATTTATTTTTATTATAATTTTCTCGAACAACCAAGATCGTCCTTAGCAGACACTGGGGCTTCGCTCAGCCTCTTCGATAAGTGACACAGTTCGTTCATTATGTAACAAAGATTTCCTTGAGTGTTATAGCTGACAGACTCCTTTCCACTTTGTTCTTAACACGAACTAATAATACCTCTGGGCTTAATGTTCAAAATAAGAGATATGTTACAGGGTCTAACGGACCCTGTTCTAATTAAAAGGAGAGAAATCACTAACTGGTAACGTAACCTACCTTGGCGTCCGCTGGCAACTCTGTATCTAAATCAAGTTATTAAATCTAAGGCTAAGAACTAAACTCAGAGATACAAAAATAAAGTCTTTATTTCCCCAAAAGAACTAACATGAAAAACAAGGAAAATGAATTTAAAATTCCAAAACCATGAAACACAATTATTGCTCTAGTATTCATCGTGATTAAAAAATGTCACACACTATTCTCATTGTCAAAAATCCATCAGTATTATCCCAAACAAAATTTTCAATTAGAGAATTTAGTTTCAGTGGTGACAAACCGAATCCATCTGTAAAAGAAACCACAATTATCAGAAATAAAATAAAAAAAACGTTACACATAACTGAAAATGTAATTTTTTTTTTCACTGCACTTCGGCTTCTCTCAGGACACCAGCAAATGTTTTACAGTTGAACAAAGTCTCTTACCTTTTTGACAGATCTGCCTTTTCCTTCCGGGTCTCGTTTTACCTCGTACGATCAAACTTTCTAGAATAGGCACTTTCCGCTCACGGCGCCTAATATTAAACTTTGAGAAGCTCTAGTGTTCTTACACACGAGGACACTAAATTGTCCTGGAAAAGTCCGTGAACATGCCCTGTTTGACGCACGAACAGACACACGCACGACTGCATTTTTCTGACGTCATGATCATTTGGCTTCCGACCAACCAAGTTAACTTGAGCAACCGTGCCCTCGCCGATGAGACTTCATAACGTTTTGTTTTTCCGCTAAATGACCTGAGGAATTCGCTAATGTCTTGAAGTTTCCCAAAGCACTTGCGACTGTATTTGCTACACATTCCAATCTCTTGGTGACAAAGTCCATTGAATCCTTATTTATTTAATTACCAACATTACCAGTGCCTTTAACAGAGGTATTGGAATGTATCACGTCTAAAATGGCAGCAGAGGAAAATGAACCATAGGTTGGTAGATGTTAAGTGCAGAAGTTTGCTAAGTTGAGGTCCGTTGAGTTGAGGTGTTACTGGGCCAGCTGTTCTTCAGAAGGTAGTCCAATAAACAAACTGAAATTAAATGTAAACTTGTGAACGACAACATTTTCTGAAAATAAGAATAACAAAAATAAAATCAATTTCAAAGAAGAAAAACAAATTGAAACGAAATATAAAATTCTCATTTAAGGCAGCAAGTGTTCGACAACAACTCTTAATAAAAATAAAAAAAAAAAAAATGGCAATAGAAAATTTACTTCTATGAAGATGGGCTTCCCAGGAGGAGAGAGACCTTACCTTACAGACCTTACATCTTGTTCGGTTGCCCCAGGTCCCTCAGTGTGAGGCACCTCTAATGTCTACCAGAGAGTTGCTAGTTACATCTTCCGGTATATTTTGATCTTCCAATCTTGGATGGTCTGGGATGCAGTTTAGATATTTGTCGAGCTTATTCTTAAACACATCTAGGCTCACTCCTGATATATTCCTCAGATGAGCTGGCAACGCATTGAATAGACGCTGCATTATCGATGCTGGTGCGTAGTGGATTAATGTCCTGCCCTGTGCTTTCCTTATTTTTTCTGGTATAGTTTTTGCATATTAATCTACCTCTGCTTGCTCTTTCTGATATTTTTAGTTCCATGATATCTTCTATTCCTTCTATCTGTTTCCATGCCTGAATTATCATGTAGCGTTCTCTTCTCCTTTCTAGACTATATAATTTTTAAGGATTGTAGTCTTTCCCAGTAGTCAAGGTCCTTAACTTCTTCTATTCTAGCTGTAAAGGACCTTTGTACACTCTCTATTTGAGCAATATCCTTTTGATAGTGTGGGTACCATATCATATTGCAATATTCAAGTGGACTACGAACATATGTTTTATAAAGCATAATCATGTGTTCAGCTTTTCTTGTTTTGAAGTGCCGTAACAACATTCCCATTTTTGCTTACATTTTGCCAACAGAATTGCTATTTGATCATTGCATATCATGTTCCTATTCATCATCACACCAAGGTCTTTAACTGCTTCCTTATTTGTGATTGTCTCATTATTAGGTCCCCTATATGCATATAGCTTTCTTTCTCTGTCTCCATAATTTATTGATTCAAATTTATCAGAGTTAAAAATACCATCCTATTTACCTCTGCCCAATCATATACTTTGTTAAGGTCTCTTTGTAGAGCGTTCCTATCTTCATGACAAGTAATTTCTCTACTTATTCTTGTGTCATCTGCGAAAACTACTCACTACCGAGTCCTTAACATTACTGTCTATTTTTTCAATCATAATAACAAACAGTATTGCAGCTAACACCCGTACCTTGCGGCACACCGGATATTACCTTGGCTTCATCCGATTTCTCGTCGTTTGCAATAACTATCTGTTTTCTGTTTGTGTAAAAATTCTTTTAACCATCTTCCTACTTTATCCACGATATTGTGTTTTCTAATTTTCTTCGCTAATATATTATGGTCTACTTTGTCAAAAGCTTTTGCAAAGTCTAAATAAACCACATCTGTTTAATTTCCGCTTTTCATATTTTTGAATATGTTCTCACGGCTGGACTAACAGTTTGGTTTGTGTACTTTTTCCGGGTACGAAACCATGTTGTCCTTTATTAAACAAATTATTTTTTATTAAATGTTTCATAATATTTTTCTTCATTACCCTTTCATACACTTTCATAATATGTGATGTTAGACTCACAGGCCTATAATTACTTGCCTCTAGTCTTGATCCACTTTTGAAAGTAGGGGTCCAATATATGCTAATTTGTGCTCATCATAAATCGTGCCTGTATCTACACTTTGTATTAATAATATTGCAGTGTGTTTGCGATAGAATGAACTACTTTCTTTAAACAAAATAGCAGGAACACCATCAGGCCCTGCAGCAGCTCCATTTTTAATTTCATTAATAGCCTGCACAATATCAGCTTCATTAATATCTATGTCAGCTAAATATTCACTATTTTCATCCCTTACTCTATATCATTATCTTCATTATCATATTTCTAGGGGTGAATTCTCTCTTATATCGTTCTGCTAATATGTTGCAAATTTCCTTTCTTTCATTTGTTAATCTCCCTTCAATTCTTAGAGGGCCTATTTCTATTCTTCTTTTAATTCATCTTCTTCGCATATGAGTATAATAGTTTGGGATTTTGCTTGATATTTAATAGGGTTTTTTTTCTTCCAAATCCCGTTTTTCATTTTCTTTTGATTGTATAATCTTACTGTTCTGCATTTTCTATCTTACTTTTTAGTTTCTATAACTTTCCATGCATTTTTTTCTTTTGCAAGACCTTTTTTCCACTTTCTGATTTTTCTGGAACAAGATCCTTCTCTCTTGGTATGCATGAATGATGTTTACTTTTCTTCTTCGGTATATATTTAGCCACAATTTTTTCTCCAATATTTTATATAATATCTCCGTATTTACCTTTATGTCATCACTTACGAAAATGTTTCATCCCAATCTTTGTTTAATTCTTCATTTATTTCTGACCATTTTATATTTTTTCTGTAGAAGTTGTATTTTCCATATCCTTCCCACTTTTTCATTTCTTGCTTATCTCTATTTTCACTTGCTTTGGAATGGACTGTTAATTCTATGACATTATGGTCTGAAATACTCGCATTATAAACTATTATTTCTTTAACATAATTCATCTCGTTCACAAATACTAGGTCTAAAGTATTTTCCTTTCTTGTTGGCAGAGAGAGAGAGAGAGAGAGAGAGAGAGAGAGAGACGAGAGAGAGAGAAGGGGGTGGGACGGGATTCGGATTTAAATCCCCGGAAGGAGGATGAGAAGCTCCTCCTAGGATTCTCCCTTGGGATTCAAATTGTATTTCCGAAACTGATTCTTGGTGTCGCTCCTCTCGGTTGATTTCTTCCAGAGCCGATTTGCTCTCCCCAGAGAGAGAGAGAGAGAGAGAGAGGAGAGAGAGAGGGAGAGAGAGAAAGTACGTTGGGTTTGGATGCATGAGAGCTGCTGAAGATGTAAAGATGAAAGTCCAAAAAATATAAATAATTTTTTATAAACTTGTATCCATAAATATAAATAGTGATGATGACGATATTATTATTATTATTTTATTATTATTATTATTATTATTATTATTATATTATTATTAGAAATGTACATTTTATGGAAACCAAAAGAACTATTTTAGTCAGTATTCTGTAGCGTGATTTGAAAAATATAAACACAAAGAGAGAATACTTTTTCCACTTGGCACGTATAAAATGCAATATCTGGCGAGAGAGCGAGAGAGAGAACACTTTTAACTCTAGGGAAATATCAAATACAGTTTTCGAAGGTAGATTGACAATAGAGAGAGAGAGAGAGAGAGAGAGAGAGACTTTTCCCTCTAGCCCCAAATAAACAATTTTTCGGGTTATTGGGATGGACCTGACCGCATCTCGTCCTCCTTCTTCCTCCCCCTCTCCAACCCCGCTTCATCAGTGTCTCCCCCACACTCCCTTCAGAAACAATCCTCTGAAGGGCAAGGGTCACCCCGAGGCCTCCGAGCCCCTTCAAAGGAAGGGAAGAGAAGAACTGAGAAGGAGAAGAAGACGAAGAGAGAGAGAGAGAAGAAGAGAGAGTAGGATGGATCTTGGAAGCTGACCTCGGATTGCTGTGGCCAGAGATTGTGCGTCACAGCTCTCTCTCTCTCTCTCTCTCTCTCTCTCTCTCTCTCTCTCTCTCTCTCTCTCTCCTTTTCGACCTTTTTGTCGATGTCAGTTTCGTATGTCTTGATGTTTATGATTGGTGCGTAGGTTATATAATAATAATAATAATAATAATAATAATCAATAATAATAATAATAATAATAATAATAATAATAATAATAATAATAATAATTCTATCTTGTGTCAGTTTGGGAACTTTGTGGGAGATTTAAAATTTTTAGTATTGGTACTCACCACAAATAGTTAGGAGGAACCTGAAGATTGATTTCCTTTAGAAATTCAGGCTGTAGAGCCAAGCACTGGGGCACATGAGGCCATTCAGCACTTAACACAGTGAAATGATTGAGTTCGGGTGGTTGGACAGCAAGATAAAGAGATCCAGAAAATAAAGGAGACGAAGTACAAGGATCTCAAGGTGGAACTGTGACAAAACCTCACAGTTGCACTAAGAAAGAACAGTTAGAGGTGTTGGACATCAAGATTGAAGAAGGGAACCGGGGATGGAGAGAGAGAGAGAGAGAGAGAGAGAGAGAGAGAGAGAGAGAGAGAGAGAGAGGAATTCTCAAAGTTAGGATCCTACGTTGATAGTATTTCCATGATGTTACAATCGCCGGCCAAGTTGTTTGATGGCAACTCTCGGTCGATGGTAAAACTGTATTATATTTAATATTAATCTCCCGAAGAAGACCCGTCATGATTTTGTTCTTTATATCAGTTTAAATACTCCCTGTTTAAATGGTTTCAAACTTTGCCATAAAGTCATGAAACGTGTATCATTGTCCTTTCACGATGAAATCTCAAAAGTAGGTGATTATATAAATAAGCACCAAAAGGACATAGAAATAGTTTATACTTACAAAAACACTTTGGCAAAAGCTCTTACAAAGAATAATAACAGTACCAAGAGAAATAACGTGGGGGTTTACAAGGTTTCCTTGTCAGGATTGCAGTGGTTGTTACTACGGGGTAAAGTTTGGGGAAAGGTAGGGGATTAGAGGTCAGATTAAAGGGAACACAGAAGGGCCTATTATCTTCATGCACAGGGGCAGCTCTTTGGTGGCTCACAGTTTTAATTTAGACCACAGAATCAATTGGGATGGTGCACAAAATTATTTTTAAAAGCGACGATTCTCACGTGAGAAGATTAGTTGAAGGCGCCGCTATAAATATGGGAATATCTTTTGAGGATAACAAGTCGTTTACCAATGAAGACCCTTTTATAAACAGTTTCATTGCCAGGCAATACTTAAAAGAATTTTAATTTTAAAAACTGACCATTGACCATGTGGAACCCTGATGCTCTGCTTCCTCTCCCCTCTCTCTCCAGATAGCCGACGTCCCAGCGGATGTTTGCCCGACTATGGCACCTATGAGGCAAGCAGGAGCAACTTCGCAGGTTCGGAGATCGAGGAGGTTGGTGCAACGCCTGTTGAGTTTGGGATTACTAAAACACGAACCAGCACTTCGATGATGGGCTGTTATTATTTTCTCGCCCCGCCCACCTTTTTAGATGCTCTTCGGAGGGAAAACTATCCTCTACATTACATTTTAACGTCACACTGATGAGGAAACACCGTTTCAGGTATTCGAAAGTCTTTGTTTTATATTTTTACATAGAAATATATTTTATATATAATTGTGGATATTTTTTAAAAACAATTGTTTATTTTCTTGCGGAACTGTGTATTTCTTAACAAACACGTTATTTGCAGTGTTCCTCAGGCCCGTAGCTGAAACCCTTTCGTTCCTTTTTAACTGTACCTCCGTTCATATTCTCTTTCTTCCATCTTACTTTCTTCAAACCGTCATCTAAGAGAGAGAGAGAGAGAGAGAGAGAGAGAGAGAGAGAGAGAGAGACTAATTACAAATAGGCAGAGCAGCAGTTAACAAATAAAAAAAAACGTATATAGATGCAGACGTTTTGTCTGCATTTTTTATCAATTTATTTACCCATTTATTTATTTATTCATTAATTTCTTAATTAAACTACATCTGTCCCGAAACCCTCATAATAGACATTTAATGAGAATTTTGAGAGTGGACGTCCCAATGTATCTTTGGGGAAATGCAGGAGGCAGCTGTGGTCTGCTGGGCTGTCTTGGAATTGCTCCGAGTATTCCAGTGATGTCCGTTCCTATCAGATGTCGGTCAGTCTGTCTGTCCGCTCTGTCCTCCTTTGTCTCTTGTCTGTTCTCGTCACAAGACGGAACGCGAGACTGCTTCTATGTCCTTTTAAAATGAGACGCTAATATTATGGTTCTCACCTGAAGTGGAAATTGATTATAAATTCTGATGGTACTTCCACACGTATAGTCAAAACATGTTATAAACACATGTCGGCGACTCGTTGCACACATGTCACAAAACAAGTCGAATACAAGTCAGCGACTCGCTGGGAGTCGTAACTAGTGTTTCATAAGGTTATGTAGCATTGCCAGAGATTCACTGAGGATGTTGACATATTTGCAACATGTCTGTGGTATGTGTGCTAAGTTGCCGACTTTTGTTTATGATATGTTTACTGGTAGGCCCATGATTTTCTTTTTGAAAATATATACACACATGACAGAACTCGGAAGGGAATGGGCCGTTTTTTTTTGGAAATGAAGCATTGGGTAGGAATACCAATTAGCCGTTAACGTGTATTCAACTTGTGATGTGTTGGAGATTAGTTACTAACGTGTTTGTGACATGTTTCAAAGTGCAGATTTACGATTTGATACAAATGGAAAACAAATAATCAGCTTGTATCTGAGACTCTCTCTCTCTCTCTCTCTCTCTCTCTCTCTACTCTCCTCTCTCTCTCTCTCTCTCTCTCTCTACGATGAGGTAGCAGGAAGGGTGCTGGCATTTCTCATCTATGAGATCAACAACAGCCCTAACCAAGAAAAAAAGGATACAAAAGCATTCATAGATATATTAGAAGGATATGATCCTTCAAACTGTAACAAATCAACAGAAAACATCTTGAAAATAATTGAAGAAGTTCCAAATAAAATCCAAGTGGTCAAGAGACTCATAAAGAAAATATATATAAATCAACATATTCCGACAAAGAAAATGAATAAGGTGAACATTGTAAATATCCTAATTGATGCAATAGGAAAAAGAATGCCAAAAGCATGCAAACTGTGTAAGGTGTGGTATAGCATAGTAAATCCACAAAAACTGATCAGAAAATGTGCTGCATGCAACATTCCGACCCATCCACAATGTGCAGAGGTAATGCAAGATATGAGAAAAGATACCAGAATATTTTGCTCAACATGCCTATCATGGGTAGACAAATGTTATTAAATCAAGACTTCATGTGCAAATAGTTGAGGATGAAGAAGTAAGAAGGAAGAGAAGAAGAAGAAGAGGAAAACGGAAGAGAAGTAAACAAAACTGAAATGACAGAAAAAAATAAGGAAAACAAAGAACAAGATAAAAGTATGGATGCAGAGATACTCATTGATACTACATATGAGGCAATCAAGCACCATACATACGAAGAAATAAATTACGACATGACAACACAAAAGAAAATGCCGAAGAGGCTCTACCAGATTTGAACAAAGATGGGAAAGAGGAAAAAATAGACAAAAAAGATAAAGTCTACAACCTTTTGAAAAGAGGGAATTGCAGATTCGGAGAAATATGTTACTACAAACATCCTAAGGTATGTCACAACTATGAAATATATGGTAAATGTGCATACCTAGTAGATGGGCTATGAGGATGATTGCAGAGATCTGCATCCAAAAATATGCAAAAACCTAAAAGAAGGAAAAGGATATAAGTTCGACAAAAAATGTAAATATATGTACCCTGTAGCCATGAATCAAAATCAAATAAATAATCAATCAAATAATAAAATCCAAAATAAGAAAGAAACAAATAAAGAGAGGAACAAAGAATATCAGGTGAAAGAAAAAAACCAAGCCATCAACGAGGTATGGTGTGTCACCAAAATATTTCCAACCGTCGCTCCAAGATGACAACTCAAGAGATAAGAAACTGTATTTATGATGCAAGAGGGATATTGGAGATACGGAGGAAAATTGCAGATTCAGGACACAGAATGAATAATTATGATGAAGGAAGATCAGAGATCATGGAAAAAGTTGGATTTTTTAATGTCAGAATTTCTGGAAATGAAGAAAAGAACAACATACCAGAACAGGAAAGAGACATGGGAATATCCTTATTATTACCAATATTAAATGAAGGAGAAAACACGCAAACCATCATAGTGATGAATGTGCAGGGTTAGTTACGAGTAACTCAAAAAGAAAAATAGAGTACTTAGAAGAACTAACCCAAATTGAAAAGAAAATAAATATAATGAATATAAGTGAAACCTGGTATTTCCAGAGACTGGGAATGATGATCAAATAAAAGGGTTCCAAACTTATAGATCAGATAGAAAAAAAAAGGAATCAAGGGGGAACCACAATATATGGGAAAGACAAAAACAAGGAAAAAAAAATATATGAGAAATATAGTAACTTAGAATGTGAACTAATAGCGGTAGAATTTGAATCTGAAAAATTAATGAAACATAGTAATAATATACAGACCCCCTTAATAATAAAGAGTTTAAACTTTCCTTTCGTAGACTGGAAAGAACGAATAGGAGGATTGTTGGTTGTATTTATACATATAAAAAAAGAGAGTAATAGTAGTGCAGAAGATAAGAGGCAATTCGAAAAGCTATTAGATATGCTACTAGAATACAAAATTCAACAAATAAATCACCTGCCAACAAGAAAGTAAAATACTTTAGACATAGTATTTGTGAATGAGATGAATTATGTTAAAGAAAGAATAGTTTATAATGCGAGTATTTCAGACCATAATGTCATAGAATTAACAGTCCATTCCAAAGCAAGTGAAAACAGAGATAAGCAAGAAATGAAAAAGTGGGAAGGATATGGGAAAAGTACAACTTCTACAGTAAAAACTAAAAATATAAAATGGTCAGAAAATAAATGAAGAATTAAACAAAGATTGGGATAACATTTTCGTAAGTGATGACATAAGAGTAAATACGGAGGTACTATATAAAATATTAGAGAAAATAGAGGAAAAATATATACTGAAGAAGAAAAGTAAACATCAGTCATGCATAACCAAGAGACAGAAGGATTTTGTTCCAGAAAATCAGAAAGTGGAAAAAAGGAAAATAAGGTTTTTTCCTTGCAAAGAAAAGAAAAAAATGCATGGAAAGTGGTTATAGAACGAAAAAGTAAAGAATAGAAAACTGCAGAACAAAATATTATACAATCAAAAAGAAAACGGGAAAACAAAAACGGGGAATTGGAAGAAAAAACCCTAGTAAATATCCAAGCTAAAACCCCAAACTATATACTCGTAGGCGAAAAAGATGAATAAAAGAAGAATAGTAGAAATAGCCCCTCTAAGAATTGAAGGGAGATTAACAATGAAAAAAAGGAAATATGAACATAAATTGGCAGAACGATATAAGAGATAATTCACCCCTAGAATTGATAATGAAGATAATGATACAGAAGTAAGGAATGATAATAGTGAATATTTAGCTGCATAGATATTAATGAAGCTGATATTGTGCAGGCTATTAATGAAATTAAAAATGGAGCTGCTGCAGGTCCTGATGGTGTTCCTGACTATTTTGTTAAAGAAAGAAGTTCATTCTACACAAAGCCACTTGCAATATTATTAAGACAGTGTAGATACAGGCAAGATTTATGATGAGCACAAATTAGCATATACGTATTACCCCTACTTTCAAAAGTGGATCTAGACTAGAGGCAAGTAATTATAGGCCTGTGAGTCTAACATCACATATTATGAAAGTGTATGAAAGGGTAATGAAGAAAAAATATTATGAAACATTAACTAAAAAATAATTTATTTAATATAGGACAACATGGTTTTGTACCCGGAAAAAGTACACAAACCCAACAGTTAGTCCACCGTGAGAACATATACAAAAATATGAAAAGCGGAAATGAAAACAGATGTGATTTATCTAGACTTAGCGAAGAAAATTAGAAAACACAATATCGTGGATAAAGTAGGAAGATGGTTAAAAGAATTTTTACACAACAGAAAACAGATAGCTATTGCAAACGATGAGAAATCAGATGAAGCTAAGGTAATATCCGGTGTGCCACAAGGTACGGTGTTAGCTGCAATACTGTTTGTTATTATGATTGCAGACATAGACCAGTAATGCTTAAGGACTCGGTAGTGAGTAGTTTTGCCGATGACACAAGAATAAGTAGAGAAATTACTTGTGATGAAGATAGGAACGCGCTACAAAGAGACCTTAACCAAAGTATGATGGGAGAGGGAAAGGTAGGATGGTATTTAATCTGATAAAATTTAAATCAATAAATTATGGAGACAGAGAAGGAAAGCTATATGCATATAGGGAGCCTAATAATGAGACAATCACAAATAAGGAAGCAGTTAAAGACCTTGGTGTGATGATGAATAGGAACATGTTATGCAATGATCAAATAGCAATTCTATTGGCAAAATGTAAAGCAAAAATGGGAAATGTTGTTACGGCACTTCAAAACAAGAAAAGCTGAAAACAACATGATTATGCTTTATAAAACATATGTTCGTATGGTCCACTTGAATATTGCAATATGATAAGGTACCCACACTATCCAAAAGGATATTGCACAAATAGAGCGTACAAAGGTCCTTTACCAGCTAGAATAGAAGAAGTTAAGGACCTTGACTACTGGGAAAGACTACAATCCTTAAAATTATATAGTCTAGAAAGGAGAAGAGAACGCTACATGATAAGTTCAGGCATGGAAACATATAGAATGGAATAGCCGAAACATCATGGAGCTAAAAATATCAGAAAGAGCAAGCAGAAGTAGATTAATAGTGCCCAAAACTATACCAGAAAAATAAGGAAAACACACAGGACATTAATCCACTACGCACCAGCATCGATAATGCAGCGTCTATTCAATGCGTTGCCAGCTCAACTGAGGATATATCAGGAGTGAGCGTAGATGTGTTTAGGAATAAGCTCGACAAATATCTCAGCTGCATTCCAGACCATCCAAGATTGGAAGATGCAAAATATACCGGAAGATGTACTAGCAACTCTCTGGTACACATTAGAGGTGCCTCACACTGAGGGACCTGGGGCAACCCGAACAAGATGTAAGTGTGTAAGGTAAGGTCTCTC
>NC_087214.1:19974078-19989078 GCF_015104395.2 Macrobrachium nipponense | reverse complement strand
ACAAAACCACCGCTCTAGACAGTCGACTGACGACCAGGTACATAGTTTACTGCTCTGGTCGAGAGAGAGACAGAGAGAGAGAGAGAGAGAGAGAGCGAGCTTACTCAAGAAAGTACTCAATATATATATATATATATATATATACTATATATATATATATATATATATATATATATATATATATATATATATATATATATATATATATATATATATATATATATGTCATTCAACACCTGCAAGCAATCGAAAAGAAGTCATGTCCCTGAACATTACTCCAAGAACCAGAGGAAATGAGTCCATGAATAACCGACAGACGACTTGAATCACAAGCAGTTGAAAAGTTCATATGAGTTGGAAGAAACAACAAGGACCTCTCATAAACCAACAAACACAGGCACATACAGCAAAGCCCACTGCAAATGACGTATTAATATTAACGCTATACACAGAGGCAACGCAAAAGACAAGAGGTTTGTCTCGCTTACCTAGAGATTAGAAATGAAAAGTTTTCAAAGAGAGAGAGAGAGCGAGAGAGAGAGAGAGAGAGAGAGAGAGAGAGAGAGAGAGAGAGCGTCTCTCTATATCATTTTTTTACTACAGAGGGAAATAAATAAAAATAAAATTATATAAAAATAAAATTAGTAAATGAATGTAAATAAATAAATAAATCCTACAAAAGATCAATAAAAGGCCTGACAAGATCTACAGACGATAATAAGTGAAGTTAAAAAGTCAACAAAATTTAAACTTCCCTACACATCGTTTCTATAGATTTCATTACTATGAGGCCTACTTCTTAGGCTTTGCTCCCTAAGCCTTAAAGCCTGAAAATAATTCTTATTAATATTTGTGAAATATATCAATAATATATATTTTACAAAATTCACCAGTCTTTCTCTCTCTCTCTCTCTCTCTCCAAAACACAATCGAGTTAATGTCTAATTTCATAATAACGAATCTGAAAAAGTTAATACACCCACCGTTTCTCCTCTCTCTCTCTCTCTCTCTCTCGCTCTCTCTCTCTCTCTCAGAGAGAGAGAGAGAGAGAGAGAGAGAGAATATCATTCCCTTTTTTGGCAAATTAAATCACTGTTCATGACTGATTGTTTGGGAGAGAGAGAGAGAGAGAGAGAGTGGAGAGAGAGAGAGAGAGAGAGAGAGGTATCATATTTTTTGGCAAATTAAATCACTGTTCATAAACTGATTGTTTAGAGAGAGAGAGAGAGAGAGAGAGCATAATTAGTATTTCATAATCACTCTATCATCCATTCACAAAAACCTAATCGAGTTCAAGAAATAGCATTGACGCCCAGATGACAACAGTCAGCCTTCGGAAAGCTCAATTGACACAGAAATAGCAAGCAATTGCAATGCCCAAATCCCGTGTGGGCATTGCCCGGCCTTGGTAAATAACTCTTCTAATGGACCTCCATTAATCTATTCAAACGCTGACATTACGAATAACATCAATATACAAACAGAGTCCGGAATCAGAGTCTATTATATACCAAAATGGCGTTTTGGATTCGCAAATAAATTCGGTTATTTGTCACCGGGCGGAATCATCATTCCGCAGAGAGCATCTGCATATTGCCTTTCATTATTCATGATACTTTGTACCCGATTAAAAGTTACTCTGAAAAGGATGTTGGCACTTTCTTTCATTACGTATTTGCGACAAATGAACGTAATTATTCACGACGCAAGAGACATGTTGGTCGATGATGTGTTTGTCAGATTCCATGATCAAATGAATCAAACATTTCTTTTTTATTCTATCACGTTCTTTGAGTTTGCTCTGATGCTATAATTTATTCTCCTAAATGAAACAATGGTTTTACAATATTACTGGATGATTTGAATAAGTCAAACAAATAAACAAAAAGGATTGTAAAAATGTTATTTCTATTTTCTCCAAAGCAAATAAGGTGGTAAGTAGTAACTTTTCTTCTGAGGATTTGAAAACCTGTTTCTACAATCAGAATCCGTAGGGGTTGTCCAGAAAATTACGATAATTCGTAACTTTCCATTTTTGTTTGTATTAACCGCATATTTTGACTCAAAGGGAGTAAGTGGTGTTTGATAGTTTTAAGTTGGTATTCAATTAGATTGTTTTCATTTTTTACCCTCTTCATTGGTTCCCTTTATTACCTTGTTATACTATACAAGCCGATATGGTTATGTACTGAAAGACAGGAGTAGTCATCACAGTCCGCAGTAGGCAGCAACTCCTCTCCTATTCCTCTAAGCCTTCTGTGAAATTACTAATCTTCGTGTTCAAGTGTTTTTCGCGGATTGTGTTTTTCTTCGTCGATAATTATACATGAGGAATATAAACAATATGTGGATGTTGTAAAACCTCACTGGACCACTGGATCGCTTCTTCGATTGGTTTGCCACGACCATGTGCCACGTCGAGACGTATTTGCAGTTCTGAAGTCCTCGTCCTCGAGTTATGACCAAAGGGCTTACTTTGATGTATTCAGCATCGTTTGTGTGTGATTTGAGCCCCAGTGGAGTCCTAGCTTTGATGTGTCGTATAATTGGCTCCTTTATCTGCAACTTGCTCTTGTGGTGAACGTCGTCGTCACTTCCACGTATATCCTCTCTGGACAATAACAGGTATGGGGTTTCAACTGAAGAAGCGGGTTTTAGTTCGATTCTTGTTATTAGCCAGTACTTTCATTTATTTAAGTAAAGGTCTTGCTAAACCCTTAATTATTAAATAAAACCTATTCTTGGTCCCTTCGAGTTCAAATTTATTTTATATAAAATTCCAGGTTATTTGCGTTAAAGGGTTTGCATTGTTATGAAGTTTAGGGCTTTGGTTAATTTTATTTTTTGCAGAAACCCTGTAAAAATTTATGCAGCTTTAATTTTGAGTAAATTTGGGTTAGTTTAATTTGACTTACTGTTTCCATGTCCATAATAGTGATATTGTTCATATTTTTAGGACAGAGTGGTTACGACTAAACATATTCCACTGAAAAAGGACTCTCGCTTCGTCTACGTTTTGGATGAGGTCCCTTTTTCGTCGACGGGAATTCCATTTACTATAAACGCGTCTAACATACGAATGTACTATTTGGCTTGCCCAAAACCTTCAGCGTGTTTGTGTTAATTGTAGGTGTTAATAATTATATTAATCTGTATGTTTTAAGGCTGTTTAAATTACTTCCTAAGTTTTGTTTAAGTGAATAATTAAAAAAAAAAAAAAAGTTTAGTTCATGGCGCCCGAACAGGGACTTTTAGCGAGAAAGGTGGCAAGTGTTGACGGTCAGGTATAGCTCGTTGCGGGGGTTTCCAGTGGGTCCCAGTAAATTTTACTTATTGTTGTTAAACGCAATATAAATTGATCGCGAAATATCGTGTCGTCTATGCGGTGAGGTAATTAGCATATTGTAACGTGCTTGTTTTGCATTATAGCTTTTAAGTTCGGTGAGATTTAATTTTTACAAGTTATTTTCTTACGTGACTATAATATTTAGCACTTTTTTTGCCATGTATAATTGTTCTTTTTTTTTTGGAGTACTTTTATATATAGTGCGTGTTTTTATTTTTAATTCGGTGTATATTGAATGTAGCAGTTTGTTTGTTTAGCTCCATTTACAGTACCGCGTTCAATTAGTTTTATATATAGATTTACGCGATCTGTTTTTTTTGCTTTTGGTTAGGTAACTTTTATTTCAGCTAGATTAAAATTGCAGATTTAAACATGTAATGTCCTTTCCAGGCGCAAAACGGTTCGTAAAAAAGTTACTGTTTGTTATGATAAACGTGATAGTTACAGGGGTTTAGATCCACCTTGCAAACGACCGAAAAAAAAGGGTCTTCTGCTTAACTACCAGAAGAGTTTTATTGGAATTGGACAAGAAATTTTTTTGAATTGAAGTTTTTTCAAGATGACTGGGTTAACAGAGGCGGCTTTAGATGCCGAGAGTGATTTATGTTTCAGGAATACCAGGATAGAATACAGACTTGCTTGTCTTTGCTGCCTGCTTCTCTCTCTAATCATTCTAAATGTTAGCATTGATAATGCTCGTTCTTTGTTAAAGCAGCCCACTGCTCCTTTACCAGTTTTTACCAGTAAAGAAAAACGAGGACTTCACGTCATTTCTTAAGGAAATTCCGAAAGTACCACTAGTTCCTTTACATACCCAGATCGTGATCTTTTGTTGTTGCTCAAGCAGCAAGTAGAGTCGTGCTAAAATTGTTGTTAGATTCTTTAGAGGCGGACAAGCAAACCTTAATGATGCGGTAGAGCTTTTGAAGGCAGCATTTGCTTCGGAAAGCACTCGTAAGGTAAACACGATCAGGCAGTTGACAGAATTTAAGTTTGAGGGCTTTCAGATGATCCATATTCATATATTTCAAAATTCAGGACTATACTTCAGTCTGTTAGTACACTAAATAACGGCAGATGATTTTATACAGTACTTTGCATGGTCAGGCTTAATGAACAATTTAAGAAAGGAGTTGGTTTCAGATTACCATCAAAACTCGTCCTAGCTGTAAGGATATTTAAGGATAACTTCTTTACTGCCACTTGGAAAAGGTATGAGAAATGCTAGGAAAAATTTTCAAAGTTTAAAAGGTTCCCGCTATTTCTGGAATATTCAAGGGAAGAATCAGGATAACTTCAACTAGTTTGGCTATCAAAGTCGACTCTAATATTAACAAAAATGCATTAAAAACGCTGCAACTTATGCCAAAAAGGTAGATTCAAAGGATATTTAATCACTATATGTCCAAATGTCCAAATTTCCCTACTGCACAGGGAGAAAGTATCTAATTGTCAGAGTGTAATGGCTGTGTAAAATGTGGAAGTTTTATGCACCGACTACTAAATGTTCTTTCAGGTTTCGCAAAAAGTTCTATCATTGTGGCGGTTGGCATTTCTCCTTTTTTATGCATAAAGACAAGCTCCACCCAAAGTAAAAAGGAGAACAGTCTAGTTCTGTTACAGTTAAAAAAACAGCGACGACAGTGGAGTAGCAATACTACTAATTGTAGTAGTAGATCTGCTCTTCAACTTTTACTTTCCCAAGTTTCAGGTCAAAGGGAGATTATTCAGAGGGCTCAAAGATACCGGTTCACAAGCACTTTTGTATCGGAGGAGACTAGCCCAATTTTGGTAAATTTAAAGTTATATGCAATGATGTTGACTCGACAGTTTTAATGGTTTAATTGGGCCCCAAGGTCTATAAAACTAGAAATAGTACAGTTGCCTATTACTTTACCACTGTGTAGTTGGTGTTTGCTATGGTGTGCCTTCAATAAATATAAGTTGTCCTTACTGGTTTAGGGGAAGGTTATTAAACAAAGCCTTTAAAGATAAAGGGTTATTCCTTTGCTGATGCCTTTTAGACCAAAAAAATCTAGTGAAATTAGTGACATTGATGTCTTGTTAGGTTCAGATTCCTCTCATTGTTTGTTGGGGAAAAAGACGTTGTATTTGGCAATAATGACCCCTCTGTATATATTGATACGTTGTATGGCATTATGCTAACAGGTAATCTGACAGATTGATCAATAATGTGGATTATTTGCAGACTCGCGACAGTAATTTTCTATTGGCATGAACACTGATTCCAGTGAGCCGTTGTATCTTTCCCATGTGGACTCTTCTGTAAGTATATGCACACATTCTTTTTTATTGGTTGTGATGATGTTAGTCCCTCATTTGGTGATGAAATGAAAGACCTTGATTTTGGTAATATTGCTACGAGTTGTAACTTTAATGTATTGAACACTAAAAGGCAAGGTCATAGAGGAAAAGTTAAGAGAGGCCACTAACCATTACTTGAGGCAGAATGCCGTAATTATCTTAGTTATGATCAGCCTGAATGTGATGAGCAGACAACTGATCTGAATAGGAGTTAATTGACTTCACGCTTAAAGAATCTTTTCAGGGAAACATATGGCAGGGATTAGGGTTCCTTTTTTTGTGGAATGGTAACTAAATCTCATTTACTCGCTAAGAATGAGAGGTTGCTAATTAATTTTAAAGTCTACATTAAAGAAACACAAGAAAGATAAAGGGAAATTTGCTATTGATGGATCAGACTTTCAGAGATCAGTTAGCCGAGGGTATTATTGAACCTGTAAATAATCTTGAACAATTTCAAATTAGAACACCCAAATTATTCTTTCATTCCCCCACATGGCTGTTTTCAAGCCTTCAACGTGAGGACAACGAAATGTAGGATAGTTTATCTCTCGATTTTGAGTGAAAATGAATGTATAAAAAAGCTCTGAATTTTTGTCCCATAACCAGTGTATGTTCCCGGCCCTAGTCTGACCAGAAAATGTTGTCCGCTTTCATTCATCTTCGGTTCGACAAGAATTATTGACATTTGATTTGAAAAGGCATTCAATATGTTGACTTTGAGTGAGAACGATCAGGCAAAACTTCTATTTTACTGGTTTCGTAATGTTAGGAAAGATGACTATACCCTGGTTCCATTTCGCAAATGTCAGAACTAAGTTTTTGGTTTACGTTGCAGTCGTTTCCTCCTTATGAATATCACTTTTTTTTATATAGATTATCACTCTGATAAAGATGATGACAAACTGAAAGAATGTAAGAGGTTGATCTATTCCATTAACATACATGGACAACGGAGCCTACTTCTTGTGAAAATCTTGATACCCTCAGTGGGCTTATCGGTTTTACCCAAAAGTGTTCGAGTCCTTTAAATTTTCAGTACAGCAGTTAATAACTAATGATATTTTCTTTGCAGAGTAGAAAAAAAAATTGATAAAAGATATGAAAATTGAGACTCCTATAGAGAATAAATTGTTTTTGGTTTGACATGGAATAGGGGTTAAGGGGGGGGTGTGATGAATTTTTCACCAGCCTATTCATCTTAATGCTGATGCCAGTACTAAACGTAAGGTTTGACCACCATAGCTGCACAGTTCGATATTTTTGGGTTTAATTTGCCACTCATGAACAGAAGTAGGTTATTCATGCACAGGCTCCAATGTTGTAAAGAACTTGATTGGGACAAACCTCTTAACAATGACTTGGTTCGTGAATGGAAAAACATATATAGGCAGGCAAATCCTCCCCCATAATCGAGTGCCAAGGTTTGTTGGTCCTAGGGACGGTGAATACAAACTAATAGCATTTACAGATGCCAGTTCGTTCTCTTTATGGTGTTGTAGTTTTTATATGTCATGTGAGACAAATCGGTGTTGTTTTCTACAAGCTAAAAACCGTATGGTTAATACACATTTGAAGAATAAGTCGATTCCGTCATTGGAACTTAATGCAGTTTTGTTTGGTGTTGAAAGCTTAATGGACTTACACAGAGACCTTACCGGTGATGTGGTATGAAGCCAGTTAACATATCTGAATTACTGTTGTATACGGATTCAATATGCTCACTTCATGGCTCGATTCTTGTGTGGTCCAAAATGGAAAAAAATGCAGAGACTTAGTGTATTTACCACTAACAGGCTTAATGCAATCCAGAGGTTATGTGAAAAGTACCCTGTTAAGTTTTTTTTTTTGTTTCAGGAAAAGAAAACCCAGCAGACAGCACTACTCGCCCCTTTTCTTATAGGTCTCTTATGAAAACAAAAAAATTATCTTATTGGACCAGATTCAAACTTTATTAAGACTGAAGATGAATTATCTGTTGTCATTCCTAATCCACTGACTGTTGACAAAATGGGCTCCTGTCATCGATCATAATGTATATGTGGGAATTAATTCTGAACATTCTCTAAATAGTTCCGAAAATGCTCATTTAATAGACCCTAATGATATTTCTGATTTCAGGAGATTGGTTTTTGATTCACAGAAGAGTCTTGTGGTGTGTTATGAAATGGAAGCAGAAGATAGGGATAGAAGGCAGTCCTAAATCACCTATAGTAAACCTGTTTGCTCAGGCCCTTAGCCAGATTATATCTACAGAGCAAAATTGTTTTTCCCTGAAGTTTTTTCGTATTTTCAGGATCAAAAGGTTAGACTTAAAGACCTACCTAAGATAGTTACTCAAACTAAATGTTTTTCTTGACAATAATAATGTTATTAGGGTGAAAAGTAAGTTTAAGACATGGGTTTGGTCAAAATGAATTTCCTATATTGTTGCCGAGGGATAGTGCTTTAACTAGACTCATTGTTCTTGATGCTCATTCGAAATTATCCCACTCTGGATGTTATGCTGTATTGTCTGCCATTAGACGTACGTTTTATGTTCCTAAACCCTTTCTACCACCATTAAGAAAAATTCTTAAAACTTGTGTTCATTGTAGGAGATTCAACAACAGAACTTTCCAGTTGAATCAAAATGTTTATAGAGAGTTTAGGTCTGACCCACCATCTATTCCCTTCAATAATGTTTTTATTGACTACCTTTGTCCTTTTACAAAAAGTTAAAAAGGACTCTGAATCTCAAAAGGTTTGGTTACTTATTTTTGCATGTACTTGGAGTCGAGGAATTGATCTCAGGATATGTAATGACCTCTATGTCAAGGAGTTAAGATCATTCCAACTTCATTGTTTTAATTATTGAGTACCACAGCTTGTTGTCAGTGACCTAGGCTCTCAGCTTGTTGCAGGCGCCAACTAATTCATGATTTTATCAGTGATCATGAGACTCTGCTTTACTTTGAGGAAGAACAATGTGAAGCCCTTAACCTTTCAACAATACTTTAAGGGTTGTAGCAAACTCGGTTCCTTGGTCGAGACGTGTGTGAAAATAGTAAAAGGACTGCTCTTTGGTTCTATCAAGAATTGGGTTTTATCTTTTGCAGAGTTTGAATTTGTGGTAGAACACACTAAACATCTGGTTAATAAGCGCCCTATTGCATTAAAAAATGGATTTGAGGGGTTTGAAGCTAATGTTAATGATGTACCCGAAACCTATAACCCCAGAGAAATTGATAAGAGGATATGATACTCTTTCTTTAAACCTAATCCTTCACTGCAAGGAATGCCTCCTGATCCAGACTGGCAAACACCAGTTAGTTTAACTAGTCGTATCAACGATGAGTTTGAGAAAACTTCGTAAAAGTTAGACAAAATTTGATTGAGAATTATCATTCGGAGTTTCTAGGAAAACACTTGTATCACAAGCAGTTGATAAGGAGGATAGGTACCGTCCAGCCCAGCAACATAATATTAAGGTAGGGGACATAGTCCTTTTAAAGGAATCTTAACACTAAACCTAGCAGCTATCCTATGGCTATTGTCAGAAACTAGAAGTCTATAGCAATGGTGAGGTAACTGGAGTGACCCTTTTAAAGGGCAGACCAAAGGAAGTTATAAAACGTCACATCTCGACTTTAATTCCTTATCTAGAGGTAAAGGAGTTTGGGTGAAGATGACTGTATCTCTACCCCTGATGTTGAACAAAATAATGACACTAATAATCTTCGTGTTCGCAGGAAGGCTGCGATATTAAGTGAGCAGCGAACACGAGAATATTTGAATATGTAGGTTAAGTATGACTGAATTTTTATACAATTTACATATTAAATTGTATCCCTGGCCTGCAATGTCCAGAAAATTACGAATATAATTCGTAACTTTCCATTTTGTTTGTATTAACCGCATATTTTGACTCAAATGGAGTAAGTGGTTTGTTTGATAGTTTTAAGTTGGTATTCAATTAGATTGTTTTCATTTTTTACCCTCTTCCATTGGTTTCCCTTATTACCTTGTTTATACTATACAAGCCGATATGGTTATGTACTGAAAGACAGGAGTAGTCATCACTCAGTCCGCAGTATGGCAGCAACTCCTCCTCCTATTCCTCTAAGCCTTCTGTGAAATTACTAATCTTCGTGTTCAAGTGTTTTTCGCAGATGTGTTTCTTCGTCGATAATTATACAGTGAGGAATATAAACAATATGTGGATGTTGTAAAACCCTCACTGGACCACTGGATAGCTTCTTCGATTGGTTTGCCACGACCATGTGCCACGTCGAGGACGTATGCAGTTCTGAGTCCTCGTCCTCGAGTTATGACCAAGGGCTTACTTTGATGTATTCAGCATCGTTGTGTGTGATTGAGCCCAAGTGGAGTCCTAGCTTGATGTGTCGTATAATTGGCTCCTTTATCTGCAACTTGCTCTTTGTGGTGAACGTCGTCGTCACTTCCACTTATATGCCTCTCTGGACAATACAGGTATGGGTTCACTGAAGGAAGCGGTTTTAGTTCGATTCCTTGTTATTGCCAGTACTTTCATTTATATTTAAGTAAGGTCTTGCTAAACCCTTAATTATTAAATAACTATTCTTGGTCCTTTGAGTCAATTTTATTCATATAAAATTCCCAGTTATTTGCGTTAAAGGTTGACTTATGAGTTTAGGGCTTTGGTTAATTTTATTTTTTGCGAACCCTGTAAAAATTTATGCAGCTTAATTTTGAGTAAATTTTGGGGTTAGTTTAATTTGAACTTACTATTTCCATGTCACTAATAGTGATATTGTTCATATTTTTAGGACAGTGGTTACGAACTAAACATATTCACTGAAAAGGACTCTCGCTTCGTCTACGTTTTGGATGAGGTCCTTTCGTCGACAGGAATTCCATTTAACTATAAAGCGGTCTAACATACGAATGTACTATTTGGCTTGCCACCTTCAGCGTGTTTGTTGTTAATTGTAAGGTGTTAATAATTATATTAATCTGTATGTTAAGGCTGTTTAAATTACTTTCCTAAGTTTTGTTAAAGTGAATAATTAAAAAAAAAAAGTTTAGTTCAGGGGTGGTACCATCAGTGGTGCACTGTAGGCATTATTTAATAAGGTTCTTTGCAGCATCCCTTAGGCGCCTAGCTGCAACACCTTTCGTGCCTTTTGCTGTACCTCCGCTTATATTTTCTTTGTCCTCTTACTTTCCTCAACCGTCTCCTAACACACACACACACACAGAGAGAGAGAGAGAGAGAGACCGCAAAAACAACTTTACGAATGCCACTAAATAACAAGTCCGTATACCTCCTCTCTCTCTCTCTCTCTCTCTCTCTCTCTCTCTCTCTCTCTCTCTCTCTCTCTCTCTCTCTCTAAGCAACAGGAAGATACACCTGCCATTATCATCAAGCCTACCTGACCTCCTTTGGCATTCAGCTGTTTGATGACGTCATACATTAACTGGCCAATTAATCAGTGACATTTCCTCAAAATTATATATTTTGATGCGCTAGTGTCGATGAACTGTAAATAGGAATGTTGAGGTTTATACCGACAAATCCTATTTACCTGAGGGATTAGCGAACTAATCATAGGTCTACGTATCTACGATAAATGATTAATAGAATATATCACTGAGAGGAAAATAAACAGTTTCGTTTGTGATTACTTTGCTTTTCCTGTCATGAACAACATTGAAGTTTCTTTGGCGTCAACAAAATGCGACGTTGAGCGACTCGATCTTCTTAATTTTTAATCCCTAATCATTTATAAAGCAATACTATCTTGATCTCGAGAGAGAGAGAGAGAGAGAGAGAGAGAAACTATTACATATAGGCAATAATGATAAATCTACAAAATAGCCTTTAGTAAAGTAATGGAAAGAATATTAACTAAAATACGTGTATAGATGCAGACATTGTGTCCACTGCTACAATATTCAGACTAAGACAAACCTCTTATCGTGTCCCTCTGACACGATTTGATACAAATGGAAAACAAATATTCAGTTTGTATCCTCTCTTTCTCTCTCTCTCTCTGTCTCTCTCTCATCCTTATCTAGTTTCTATATTAGAGAATGCATTTTTAACAGAAACGGTCCAAACCCTACATAACGTAAATTCATTCAACGAAGGTTCGACACAAATCTGAAATCTGCAGCTTTTCAAATCTTCCTCCTCACATTATCCTCGTCTCTGTCCATTTCCCTTCAGTTGCTTTATAGGTGATGATCGCAATTCTCTCATTTATGCAGCGATGCTCCAATGTTCAAGAGCGCTCAAGAGAGAGAGAGTGATGACCCTGACTGCCTGGCATAAGACCCTCATTAACATCCATTAGTGTTTCTTCCCCTCACACTTTCAATAGGGCTGTTGTCGCTCTCTGTATATACGTATCAGTTGTTAGAAGTGCAATTCAGTTGTTTCCCTGGGAAATATCTTAAGCTGGAGAACGGTTGGAAATACCAATAGTATGCGCGCGTGTGTGTGTGTGTGTGTTTGCTTTCATACACTACACACACACGCATATCCATACAACGTTTGCTGTGTGGCATCCGCACTCTAAAAACATGTCACAAACACGTTAGTAACTTATCAACCAACACAAAAACAAGTTGAATACAAGTTAACGACTAATTGGTATTCCTAACCAATGCTTCATATCCAAATCAACCGGACCATTTGCTTCAGAGTTCTGTCATGTGTATTTATTTGAAAAAGAAACTCAGGCCCAACAGTAAACATGTCATAAACAAAAGTCAGCAAATTATCATATACATATATCAACGACCTCAGTGAAGTCCGAATCTCTGGCAATGCTTGATAACCGTATGAAACACTGATTAGGACTCGTAGCGAGTCGCTGGCTTGTGTTCAACCTCTATGTGACATGTGTGCAACGGGTCGCCGACATGTGTTTATCACATGTTTGACTATACGTGTGAAAGCACCATCAGAATTTAAAATAACTTTCCACTTTAGGTGAGAATCATCATATTAGCGTCTCATTTTAAAGGACAAAGAAGCAGTCTCGCGTTCCGTCTTGTGACGAGAACAGACAAGAGACAAAGGAGGACAGACAGACAGACTGACATCTGCCAGGAACGGACATCACTGGAACACTCAGAGCAGTTCCAAGACAGCCCATCAGACCACAGTCTGCCTCCTCCTGCATTTCCCCAAAGATACTTGGGAACGTCACTCACTTCAAAATTACCAGTAAATGTTTATTATAATTTCGAAACAGATGTAGAGCTTAATTAAGAAATTAATGGAGAGATAAGTAAATTCCCAGTTAATGTCTACAATTAATTTCGAAACATATGTAGAGTTTAATAAGGAAATTAATAAATAAATAAGTAAATGGATGAATAAATTAGTAAAAAAATTTTTTTAATGAAATATATGACAAATGAAAAATAAAAATTAAACGAAATATTCCCAGTACACGTCTATAATTTCGGAACAGATGTAAAGTTTAATAAATGAATAAATGCTTACAGAAATTAAATAAATATGTAATAGATTACAAATGAAAAATGAAAAATATATCAAATAAAAATACAAAAAATACCTGAATAAAATTACTAAATAATATGCAACCCAGGTCAACTATACCTCATCTTGCTTGCAGTCAGAAAACACTTCAAATGCCCACATACCTGAAACACAGGAAAAATGCCAACTAGAGTACAAAATAAATAACCATATCAGAAATAATATACAAAGTTATGCTCTTATACTTTTTTCATAAGTTTATCCATCGCAGAAATAAAACTATCTCTAACCCAGCTCCTCTTGGAAAAGTCACTTTATAGTCCTTGTAACTGAAAGGGAAGAGCCAGAATAAAAGGAGGAGGAGAGATGATAAAAAGTGAATTAAGAGGAAATGAACAGCGAGGAGACGAGAGGAGGAATGCAAATATTATGGAACACTTCTTTCACCTCTCGAGAGGATCATTTCTCTCTCTTTCACACCGAGAGTTTTGCTTGTGCTTTCAGAGAGAGAGAGAGAGAGAGAGAGAGAGAGAGAGAGTCACAAGAAGCAGATGTTGAGTGAGAATCTGTAATAGCTAGAACATATAATCCATAAACATCAAATATGTATTTAGAAATTGAAACTGAAACATAAATATCTCAAATTTTTAAAAATCCATTTACATTTAAACAAACTCCTACAAAACTACAGAGTTCGAACGAATGAAAAATGTCTAAAACAAACATTGAAAGAAAACAGGGTAAACGAATAATAACCGAAAATGAGAATACTGACCTCCTGCAAATTTACAATCAATGGATTTTACCTCTGTATTTACTGTCATTTCAAAGCACTGACATTCCAGGTTATACTGGCCCCATGCCAAATGCAAATGAATCATCAGTGAATAGTCTCTCTCTCTCTCTCTCTCTCTCTCTCGATGCCCTGATGGAACGCCAACCGAATGTTTATCAGAAATATGGAGGTATAAATTATTCTGTTAAATTAAATTATTTGTTGTTATTGGCGAAGACAATGACCTCATTAGTTCATCATAAACCTCTCTCTCTCTCTCTCTCTCTCTCTCTCTCTCTAAAAACACCTTTATTATTCGCCAACTACTACATTCACTATCAACCCTTAAGCTTTTGACTTTCAGCTAAAACTAATCTATCTCAATCCTAATCTATCCTAATCCTTCTTCTCATCCACTCTGGTCAACCTCAGGATCGGGATAATCCTTGAAACATGGAAGTGAATCCTTCCCAGGAAGAAGCGTGAGGTTACTGAAATGGTTTTGCGAGAGTCCTCAAGGAATTCATAGATTAGTTTAGCGAAACGCTGACGACCTTTGATTATCTCAGGAATATCCATCTGTTACTTACCGTGTGGCTGCCAACTTAAGACTGACTACTTTGTTCAGACGGGCAGTAACCTGAATTTGCAGTCATTTTTTTTGGAGTCTTCTCCCACTCAGTTCTCATCGTACGACCAGATCGACTGTGAGTGGCCCGCCTTAGAGAGGATGCACCGGGCGGGGAAAGGGAGGGGGGGGGGGGGGGGGGTGGGGGGGGGGGGGGTCGTGGTCACATCTCAACGACAACCCCATTATATTTTTTCTATGATAAACAAGAAACGTGAAGGGGTCTTATTGATGAAAACCGCCACCTCTTACACATGAATGCAAAAGGACTTCTTTACTCACCAAACTTAGGTAAGCTGAAAGAACATTGATTGGGAAATGTAAAACGAAACAAATAATGAAAGCAATGTTTATAAAGAAAAAACCCTCCCCTCTCTTTCCAGTGGGTTAAAAAAAAAATATGAGAGGTTGACATAGGAAAATGGACGAAAGCAATCTTTTTGAAGGAA
>NC_087214.1:19956553-19973578 GCF_015104395.2 Macrobrachium nipponense | reverse complement strand
TGCAGGAGATTATACAGAATATAAAGCTGAATAATTTAGTTAAGTTGATGAATGAGAGAGAGATTCTATATTCTAGCCTGGTTAACTTGTATATAACAGAATAGATTTAAAGTCCCCCCCGCCCCTCCCCTCCCCAATAGTGACCTTCAGGATTGGAAGATTGAGGGTGAGTGGAGATTGAGCGTTGAGGCAAAGAAGAGTGTGGGAGTTGAGGAGGTATCAGGAATATGGATGAATGAATGAGTGACAAGCAAGAAATCACTGATAAATAGGAGGGAATGGAGTAGACGAGTGATATCAAAGTAACGCTCATTGAAATGGGAAAGGTGCAGATGTTGCGTCATCAACAGCTGGTATGAAGCGAACAGATCAAGAGCTACCAATAAGTGAACCTCCATTTTGCAAGTTTCGATTTTGTTAAATTGCCCAGATTTCATGTTCTTATTTTAATTTGATTTAATGTTATCTTTACATTCAAGACATTTTATTTTTTGCTTTTTGTTTAAAAAGATATAGCAGCTTATTATTGAATATATCTCTGTTTCCCTTGTAAACATAGACGAACACACGCATACACACAAGCACAAGTTGAAGGGAAAGAGTTTCTGCTTCTCTCCCATGTATAAGTTCCGGTCGTTTTTTTTTTTTTTTTTTTTTTTTTTTCATCTTGATTAGATTTTCAGGTTTTTTTTCTTTTCATTCCAAGCTCTTGTTTAGCATTTTCTTATTTCAAGATTTTTTTTAACACGGATTCCTTTTTATTGATATAATTTTGTTCCATTGGCTTGAAAGACATTTTCATTATAAGTCTGTATAAAATACAAATAGCAGTAGCAGGGAAAATAGCCATATGGGGAATGGGGTTTCTGTTGAGAGAGAGAGAGAGAGAGAGAGAGAGAGAGAGAGAGAGTGGAAACTTTACTCTCACTCCTTGCATCTTATACATCTTTTCATTACCAGCCCCTCCCCCTTCCATACCATGTCTTGTTACCCACAATTCTTCAGCCTGCGAGTTTTAGGCCTATCTATCCCTCTGCAATATTGAGTTTTTTTCTTGTTATTTCTCCCAGTCGGAATTTTTTCAAAACATAGCTTAAGTGATATTAACTATCTTTTTTGTATGTGCTCTCTCTCTCTCTCTCTCTCTCTCTCTCTCTCTCTCTCTCTCTCTCTCTCTCTCTCTCTCAACGTTCCTTGCTTTTCCGGTCCCATATCGTATCTGAAAGAAAATATTTTCCAGCCACCGATTTTTTCTCTAAAGGGGAAGAATCATTCTCTCTTTTGCCTCTTCGTTTCTTCTCTCTCCCTCTTCTCCCTCTTTTGTCAGTCGAGTTGTCTTAAAATTTGCCCCTTTTATCAAGATACTTCTTCCTTTAATCTTTAGGAATCTCCTTTCAAATTAAAAGGCTTTGCATGTGAGCTCGATTCTTCCGGAAATGAAGAAGAGCAGAAGGTTGTCAGTCTCGGGGAAATCGATCGAGAATAAACTACGAAGGGAAATAGAAAGTAGCTCGTCCTTTCTCTGGTCCCGATGCTGGTTGAGGGAAGATGAAACCTTTGTGTGTATGTATGTGTGTGTGTGCATTTGTTTGTGTTTGTGTCTTTCCGTCTATGTCGACTCCTCTGTGTTTGTTGTGCTGACTCGTCTACACAAACACGTCTTGAAGGAGGTTCTTGTTTTATATAGGCCTCGTCTTGCTCTCCGATCTCCTGGGGTGAATCCAAACCGCAGTAAACCTTGTCATAAGAACGTGTCGGCCACTTATGACACACAAATCACGAACATGTTGCAGACAAGTCAGTGACTTAATTGTAGTGCTAACCAGTGTTCCATCACTTGTTAAACATTTCTTCTTCAGTGACAGTTGTTGAATTGTTGACAACTTTCTTGTGATATGTATTGAGTAAGTTGCCAATATGTAATTATGACAGTTGTCAACTTGTTTTCAACCTGTTTATTATATGTATGCGACAAGTAATCAACTTGTGTATGACATGTTCTACTGTAGTTTGAACCCACCTTTAGACTGATTATCCTGTTTGACAGTGCTGGGAATAAAGAAAGACATTCTGCCTCTCTCTCTCTCTCTCTCTCTCTCTCTCTCTCTCTCTCTCTCTGTCCAGTAATTTCCTCACTTAAAAGGTTTATTCGTCACCTTCTCCTTCTTCATCTATAAGAAAGCAAAGAAAAGAAAATGAATTTTCATATCAGTCTCATTTTTATCCAAACCAAACTTTCAAACCAGAGGTTTTATCTCACCTCTCTTGGCACCAATTATTCTCTTTCTTCTTCTTCTTCTTCTCCTCCTCCTCCTTCTTCTTCTTCTTCTTGTTCTTCTTCAGTAAATTCTTATCTTCCTCCGTCACAAGCATGTGGCTTCATTTTCAGAGGCTACAGTAGGCTCTGTAAGAGACAGATTCTTCACACACACACTACAGAAGACTTCGTAGAAAGACCCGTTGCAGTATTGTCTCCTTGATCTCAATGCAAGTAGGTGGGTTGAGGTTTTCTTCAGAACCTGAGGGAAAGTTCCTCCTGGAAATTGGTCCGAAAATTATAATTTCAATTTAAAAATGGCGTGTTATAAAATTTAGGGGAAAGATTCTGAGAGAGAGAGAAATTATTTCGGAAATCCTCCCCCAGGGGTCGAAGCGCCAGGGTCAGAGGAAGCAGGAGAAAGAAAGTCCTTTGATATTTGATTAAACAAACTTTTGGATATCGTAACTGATGGAACGAGAGAAGAAAGGGACGAGATAAATGATTGTTTATTGGTTTTGATTTTCGGGGTTTTTCTCTCTCTCTCTCTCTCTCTCTCTCTCTCTCTCTCTCTCTCTCTCTCTCTCCCTTTAATCCATTTATAAGTGCAAAATGCGTTGCCAGTAGTTATTTATTTTGATTCTAATTTTCTCAACAACAAAATCGTCCTTAACAGACACTTTTGCTTTCTTTCGGCCTCTTCGGTAAGTGACACAGTTTGTTCATTAAGTAACGAAGACCCGAGACTATAAACTGCACCTGCATATTTCCTTGATGTGTTATAGCTGACAGCCTCCTTTCCTCTTTGTTCCTAACCTGAACTAATAAGTACTCTGTGCTTAATATTCAAACCAAGAGATATATACATATGTTACAGGGTCTAATGGACCCTGTTCTAATTAAAAGGAGAGAAATCACTAACTGATAACGTAACCTACCTTGGCATCCAATAGGCTACTCTCCATCTAAATCAAGTTATTAAATCTAAGGCTAAGAACTAAACTCAGAGATACAAAAATAAAGTCTTTATTTCCCCAAAAGAACTAACATGAAAAACAAGGAAAATGAATGTAAAATTCCAAAACCATGAAACACAATTATTGCTCTTGTAGTCATCGTGATTAAAAAATGCCACACACTATTCTCATTGTCAAAAACCCATCAGTATTATCCCAGACAAAATTGTCAATTAGAGAATTCATTTTCAGTGGTGACAAACCGAATCCATCTGTAAAAGAAAACCAAAAACAATTTCAGAAATGAAATAAAAAAAAAAAGGTTACACATAAATGAAAATGTAAATTTTTTTTTCACTGCACTTCGGCTTCTCTCAGGGCACCAGCAAATGTTTTACAGTTCGACAAAGTCTCTTATCTTTTTGACAGATCTCCCCTTTCCTTCCTGGTCTCGTTTTACCTCGTACGATCTAACTTTCTAGAATAGGCACTTTCCGCTCATGGCGCCTAATATTAAACTTTGAGAAGCTCTAGTGTTCTCACACACGAGCACACTAAGTTGTCCTGGAAAAGTCCGTGAACACGCCCTGTTTGACGCACGAACAGACACACACGACTGCATTTTTCTGACGTCATAATCATATGGCTTCCGACCAACCAAGTTAACTTGCGCACCCGTGCCTTCGCCGATGAGCTTCATAACGTTTTGCTTTTCCGCTAAATGACCTGAGGAATTCGCTAATGTCTTAAGGTTTCCCAAAGCACTTGTGACTGTGTTGCTACACATTCCAATCTGTTGGTGACAAAATCCATTGAACCCTTATTTAATTACTAACATTACCAGTGCCTTTAACAGAAGTATTGGAATGTATCACGTCTAAAATGGCAGCATAGGGAAAGTGAACCATATTTTGGTACATGTTAAGTACAGAAGTTTGCCAAGTTGAAGTCCGTTGAGTTGAGGTGTTATTGGGCCAGCTGTTCTTCAGAAGACAGTCCAATAAGTAAACTGAAATTAAATATAAACTTGTTGTGGACGACAACGTTTAATGAAAATAAGAATAAAAAAAATTCTAAGAAAAACAAATTCAATGAAATATAAACTGATTCTCTGCCCAGAGAGAGAGAAAGTTGGGTCTGTACGCATGAGAGCGGCTGAAAATTGTAAAGATGAAAGTCCAGAAGATATAAATAATTTTTTAGAAAATTGCGTCAAGAAATATGAATAGTAATGATGATATTATTATTATTATTATTATTATTATTATTATTATTATTATTATTATTATTATTATTATTATTATTATTAGAAATGTATATTTTTTAGGGGAAACCTAAAGAAACTATTTTAGTCAGTATTTTGTAGTGTGATTTGAAAAGTATGAACACTCACAAAGAGAGAGAGAGAGAGAACACTTATCCTACTACGCACATATAAACTACATTATCTGATGAGAGAGAGAGAGAGAAAGCACTTTTTAACTCTAGGCAAAAATGAAATACAGTTTTCGAAAATAGATTGACAATAGATAGATAGAGAGAGAGAAAGAGTGGGACTTTTCCCTCTAGGCACAAATAAAACACAATATTCGGGTTATTGGCCGGACCAGAACCGCATCTCGCCCTTCCCCTTCCTCCCCCACCCCCTTCAGAAACAATCCTCTGAAGGACTGGGTCACCCCGAAGCCTCCGAGCCCCTTCAAAGGAAGGGAAGAGAAGAGCTTAGAAGAGAGAGAGAGAGTAGGATGGATATCGGAAGTTGACCTTGGATTGCTTTGGCCAGAGATGGTGGGTCACAGCTCTCTCTCTCTCTCTCTCTCTCTCTCTCTCTCTCTCTCTCTTTGACATCTTTGTCAATGTCAGTATCATTATTTCTTGATGTTTATGATTGTTACATATATTTGTAATATTAATAGTAATAATAATTGCATCTTGTTTCAGTGGGGGAACTTTGTGGGAGATTTAAAATTGTTGGTATCGATACTCAGCAGAAATAGTTCGGAGGAACCTGAAGATTGATTTATTTAAGAAATTCAGGCCGTCAAGCCCAGCACTGGGGCACATGAGGCCATTCAGCAGTTGAGACTGAAATGATTAAGTTCGAGTGGTTGGACAGGAAGATAAGGAGATCCAGAAAATAAAGGAGACGAAGTACAAGGATCTCAAGGTGGAATTGGGAGAAATCTTCACAGTTGCACTAAGAAAGAACAGTTAGAGGTGTTGGACATCAAGACTGAAGAAGGGAACCGGGAATAGAGTTCAAGTACAAAGCTTTAAAAAAAATTTAGTGCATTTATGTGCCAAAGGGAAGTTGCAAATAACCTTAAGAAATGTCTTCAGTTTCTCCTCAAATGTGGACGTAACAATTGTACATCCTAACATTACCTGAATTCAGAAACTAAAGGGTTTTAAGGTCAACTTTCTTCATGAATGAACTTTCAAAACCTCTTGTTTATTTATGGCCCTGAGGGAGAGCTCAAGTTTACCCTAGACGAAGCCATTATTGGAATAATTAGGAGTCCAGTGAGCATTAGTTTTCATAAAGTTTATTCTTTTTAAGAAGAGAATTGTGTCATGATTACAGATCCAGTCAGCCAACTGGGTTCTGCAAATAATGGATTTGAACAAAACTGGCTCATCGCATCCGTGCTCCAAATGACTTCGTTTTTCTACCATGTGTGTGTGTGTGTGTGTTTTTTTTTTTATTTGTTACAATTGATTGAGCAGGAACAAGTTAAATTCGCCAGCTGGTAAAATTTTAATTTCGATCAATATTTTTACTTTAGAAGAAAGTTTTCTTTGAAATGAACATATGTCAATAATTTTTGAGGAGCAACACTGTTGGACTTTAATTTGCCATTTACTTTAACACAATAATTTTGTTTTATGTAAATACTGCTGTTGTTAATTTATATAGGTTGGAGACGGAACAAAAGCTTCACGAAACGACAGAAAATAACTAGAACTTTTACAGAAGGTAAATTAACCTTTGAGTAGCATATTCCTCTGTTGGACTTTAATTTACAATTTACATCAAAACAGTAATATTACGTATTTTGTAAATATTGCTGCTAATTTAATTTGAAAATGGGTACTAAAACCTCGCAAAACTACAACATAAAAAGCAAAGTTTTCAGAAGGTAAATGAACTTTTGAGTAGTATCTATAGCGTGTTAAATGAAATAATATTATCTTTTTGTGAATAGTATTGCTGTTCATTTTGTTACACTAAAGTACAACGAAGTTTTACACCGGGTAAAGTAACTTTAATGTATTGAGTTCCTGAAGAACAAAATTCCTTTTAGGATCCTTCCTTCCTTCCGGACCAGAGACGAACCGACGAAATGAGAATCCTTATGAAGCCATTGTTGGGGAAAGGGACATCGAGTGAAAGTGATTAAGAGTCAGCTTGAGCACGAGTGAAGGAAGACTCAAGGGAGAACAATTTGGAAATCTGAGACGAAAGACAATTGTATGAAATTTGAGTCTGAGGAAGCGACTGAGATGTTAGAAGGCTAATGATTAGGAGAATAGATCGCAATTTTTGAAGAATTTAACACGAATGTTAAATTAGTAAAAAATTGTTACGCCATCTGCTGGGATATCATCTGAACAAGCCATCAATAAAGTCTACAGCTCCGGACGTAGAGAGAGAAAGAGAAAGATAGAGGGGATAGGAATTCTGCTATTCAAGGTATGAGAGAGAGAAAGAGAGAGAGGTGGGATAGGAATTCTCCAAGTCAGAGAGAGAGAGGAATTTTCAGCGTTAGGGTCCTACATTGACAGTATTTCCATTCAAGTTAAAATCGCCAGCCATGTTTTTTATGGCAACTCTCCGTCGAGGGTAAAACTTTATTATATTTATTATTAATGCTTTATCTCTCGAAGGAGACCCGTCATAATTTTGTTCTTTATATCAGTTTAAATACTTCCTGTTTAAATGGTTTCAACTTTGCCATAATGGCTGTCATTTCAGTTTGGTTTTTGTTCGATTTTCATGACTCGATCATTTCCAAATATTTAATCCACGACATTTTCCAGCCTTTGGGACTAAGTAGCCATCACAGAATTCTATATCCAACTGATCCATTTATTGATTGAAGTTGAAAAACGACTGACATAAACCATTCCAGAAAGGAAACCGAATGGAATAATGGCAACCCATTCCTTCAACCACAGCGATAGGGATTGTGACGTGAGATTTGTCTAAGGACATCGGATTCCCTTCGGCCACAAAGGGACAACAAAGGAAGAAGCATCAGGGTTGATGGGACATGTTGTCAACACCCTAATGGCCGTCAGTATGTCAGCTCGATTGCAGATTGTCCTTCCTTTTTTCCTCTCTAATATTACTTCTGATGTTGTGGAGTTAATTTTGAGAGTTAGGGAACATCCAAAAAGAAATTCAGCAAGGCACATACATGTTGGCTACTTATCGCACATGTTTCAAACATGTTGAATACAAGTTGACAACTTGTTCTTATTGAACACGTCATAAATATGTTAAATTCAAGTCAGTGACTTTTTATTTCACTTATGTCACAGACATGTTGACTATAAGTCATTGACTTGTTTTTATTGCAGACATACCAGAAACATGTTGAATAAAAGTTAACAACTTGTCTTCGATGCCCTAATGTCAAAAATATGTTGACTGCAAATCAGTGACTTGATTTATTTTTTACATGTCACAAATATGTTGACTACAAGCCGACAACATGTTGACTGTCCAAACCGTTGCTTCATATGGTTATCCAGCATTTGCCGAAGATTCATTCTCCACTTACAGTTGCTGACTTCTTTTCAACCTGCTTGTTATTGCAAGCCGAATGTGATATTCAGTGTGGTCACCCGTCCGAGAACTGATCTGGCCATTGTACCCAGGGAATAGAGCTGATGGTCTGAAGCAAATGCCAATGAGAGGTCTGGAATGTTGAGTGACTCTGCCTCTGCAATTGAAGGCCTCAGTTCTTGACTTGATTGGTGTGAGTGGATCTCTTCTGTTCTCTGGTCTCTTCTGGTAAACCTTGAGAAAGTTGACAAAATGTGTTGCAGATAAATATAATTCGTGTTGTTTACTTTTTATTCCTCCTCTCTCTCTCTCTCTCTCTCTCTCTCTCTCTCTCTCTCTCTCTCTCTCTCTCTCTCTCTCTTTCCTTTTGTAATGATTCATCTCTATCTCTGTAATTCCTCGTTAGTAAGTTAAAGGGGACTGATTTATCATTTCTTGCAGTTATCTCTTGTAAACAAGTTGATAAGTCATGAATGAATGAACAGCCACAGAAGGAAAGAGGTTCATAATGTCAAGAGATTTAAATAATTCCAATTGAATCTCCAGAGTCCAATTGTGGGACGCATTGTGACCCATTGCCGTTCTCAAGGGACAGCCAAGTCCGTTGTGAGTTCAGGAAAGTCTGGTCCGTATTTTAATGGAATATGGCGCATTTCTCTTTTATTTGGGCCTGTTACTGGTATCGCTATTAAGAAGCATTTTGTTCCGTATAGACGGTCACCAGAATTGCATCAAATGTCATGTTGTTATTGATGTCAACCTTGTAATATTTAAAGGTTTCCCGTTCATTTACGCTTGTGGAGAGAAAGTTTCTCTTTATGGCTATTCTATGGTGACCAAAATCATCATCACTCCGTTAGGGGCTAGTCCCGTCAGTGCACCTCATGCGGTGCACTGTAGGCATTACTTAAGGTACTTTGCAGCGTCCCTTCGGCCCCTATTGTAGTTGCAACTCCTTTTATTCTTTTACTGTATCTCCATTCATATTACCTTTCTTCGATTTTACGTTCCTTAATTAACCCTCTCCTGACAATAATTGTTTCATAGTTCTTCAACTGCAAAAGGTTTTCCTGCTGTTACGCCTTTCAACCTTTCTACTCTCAATTTCCCTTTCAGCACTGAATGACCTCATAGGTCCCAGCGTTTGGTCTTTTGCTGTATTTCATATTCCATTCCAAAGTCATCCCACTATTATTATGGAGTGATGCATGATTTTTATTTTTACGCGTATTTTAATGAAATACAGGCAAATACAGATATATCTTACACATGCGACATTCACAGTCTTGTGTTCTCAGTTCATAACTTTGCTTGTTTCATCAACTTCAAGTTCAGTGATGGACTCTTGATGAGACCTTCATCCAAAAAGGTGTGAAGTTAAAACCATTTTATTCTCTTTAGTATCACAACATAACACTAAAGGAGAGAGATGCAACTCACATAAAAGAGTTAAAACAAAAGAATAATACAAAAAAAGATAAACAAAAAGTCTTTCAAAGTAATTGTTTGTCCACTCTTTTTGGGAGAATGAATGTAGCATAAAAAGTTTTAAGGAATATTTCAGTTTTTGCACAATATGTTTGAGGTTTTTGTCTTTTTGTTGGCCTACCTTTGTTTCAAAAATCATTATAAAAATGAAAAAAAAAACAAATTGAAACTGAAAAAAACTTAAAATATATATCGATTTAAATGAAATATTTAGCGCGTTTCATCATCCTTGAGATGTGTGATTTTTGCCTAAAAAATATTTTAAAAACCATTTAGGTCAATAAATGAGATATTAACAGCTCTAACAAAAAGTTTCAATTTTGGTACACAATTTTTGAATTTCTTTCCATCTTTTGATGCCAGATTTTTGTTTCTAAATTCATTATCAAAATCACCTAAAAAGGAGACAAAAAATACATTTATTTTAGTTTTGCATTCGTTTCAATACTGACTTTTGTTTCCATACTAATTTCGAAAATTACCTAAATCAGGACAATAAATATAACATAAAAACGGGTTAAAAAATAAGTAAGTACGAACTGAAATTTGTTGGGAGTTTTTCCTCCATTTTGTTAACTATTTATAAAAATCGCATAAAAAAAGACAAACAAAAAATGAAACTAAAAACCTTATTTGAATTTAAATACAATATTTTTGGCGGATCTTTTTGATAAATGAGTTTAGCTTTTGACTAAAATTGTTGTTATATTCCATTTCATATTTTTTTAAATTTTTTTAACAATAATCAGTAATCAAAATAAGGGCGAAAAATTCTTAAAATTAAAAAATACTGGTATTTTTGCCCACCCCCCCGCCCACCCCACCCCCCCCCCCCCCCCCCCCCCCCCCCCCCCCCCACAATTTTTTGAGGTTCATATTGATTTTTGAAACAAAAGATGGCCAAAATAAAAAAGGAAAATAAACTAAAAAATATTGTCAAAATTTTTATATATTTTTTAAAAACATTTTACGTTCTATTTCTAAGCGATTTTTAAAAAATATTTTTGAAATAAAAATCAGTCATTAAAATGAGCTCAGGTAAAACTATCAAAGATATTGTATTCAAATTAAAATTTTTAACTGATTTTAATTCTAAATACATTGCCTTATTTTATCCAATTTTCTGAATGATTTTTTGAAATAAAAATCAGTCATTAAAATGAGCTCAGGCAAAACTATCAAAGATATTGTATTCAAATTAAAATTTTTAACTGATTTTAATTCTAAATACATTGCCTTATTTTATCCAATTTTCTGAATGATTTTTGAAACAAAAAATCATCCATAATAAATAGGAAAAACGCTCAAAAATACTGTACAGAAATTAAAATACTTAAAAAAAATTTTTTTTGAAATAAAAATCTGTCATCAAAAGAGTGCAAAACTTCCAAAAATATTCAATTCACATATAATACTTATATACTGTCGTTTGAAATTAATTTTTAACCGATTATAAGTGATTTTTGAAGAAAAAAATCAGTCCCCAAAAAGATGAGAAAGCTTAAAAAAAATATGTACTAAAATTAAAATATATTCAAATGATTTTTAAAGCAAAAATCTGTCATTATTTTTCTGTTTCATTTTATTTTTTTAGGCGGTAAAGAAATAAATAAAAAGAAATAATTAAATTAAAAAGAATAAATAATGAGATAAAAATAAATAAATAAAAACTAATAAATAAAAATAGATAAATAAAAAAATATACAAAATAAGTAAATAATGATTAAAAATAATTAATAAATAAATAAACATATGAATAAAGAAATAATGAATAAAAATAAAAAAATAAAAAAATAGAAGTAAATAAACAAGTATTTAATCAAAAGTAAATGAATATGTAAAAAAATAATGAATAAAAATAACTAAATGAAAAAATATATAAAAATGAATAAATAAAAATAAAAAAGAAAACTAGAAATGAAAATAAATAAATACATAAAAAACAATTAATGTAAATAACTAAATATAAATAAAGAAATAAATAAAAATAAATAAACAAAAATCAATAAATGGAAATAAATAAATAAAAATGAATGAAAATAAATAAATAAAATAAATAAATGAATAAAAACAAATAGAAAAATAAAAATAAATAAATAAATAAATATAATTAAAAGAATAAATTAAAAAAAATTAATTAATAAATTAATAAAAATAAATAAATAAAAATAATAAATAAAAATGAATTAATAATAAAATTATAAAAAACTAAACAAGATAAAAATAATATAAATTAATAAACAAAAACAAATAAATAAATAAAAATAAATTAGTAAATAAATAAATAAAAGAAATAAGTATAAATAATAATGAAAATATTTAAAAATAAATAATTGAATGAGAATAATAATAAATAAATAAATAAAAATAGATAACTAAATAAAAATAGAAAAATAGATAAATATATGAAAATAAATAAATTAATAGAAGTAAATAGATGAAAATGGTAAAAATAAATAAAAATAAATTATGAAAAATAGATAAATCGAAATAAATAAATAAAAATAGATAAATAAGAATAAGTAAGTAAATAGAAATAAATAAATAAATAAATAAATAAATAAGATTAAAAAACAAATAAATGAATAAATAAATGAAAAAAAATAGAAAAAAAATATTTAATTAAAATAATAAATGAAATAAATGAAAAATGAATTAAAGTAAAATAAATAAATGAATAAATAAAAATAAATAAATAATTAAATAAATAGATAAATAAAAATTATAAATAAATAAGTAAAATAAATAAATAAATAAAATATAAAAAATTAATAAACAAAAATAAATAAATAAATAAAAATATATCTATAAATAAATAAATAAAAATGAATAAGTAAATAAATATATAATAATTCAAGTAAAAAATATTTAGAAATAGATAATGAATAAAAATAATAATAAATAAATAAATAAATATATATTAATAAATAGATAAATAAATAAATCAAAAATAAGTAAATAAATAGAAAAATTTAAATCAGTAAAAAATAAGAAAAAAATAAAAAATAAATAGTTAAAAATAACTAAATATAAATAAATAAATAAAAATAAATAAATAAATAAAAATAAATAATAAATAAAAATGAATTGATAAACAAAAAATAAACAAAAAGCAAATAAATAAAGAGAGAATTAAACAATAAATAAAAAAATTAAAATAAGCAAATAAATAAAAATGAATAAATGAATAGTTAAATAAATAATTGTAAAATGAAAATTAATTAAATAAATGTATTAATTAAAATAAATAAAAAATAATCAATAAAAATAAATAAATAAATAAAAATAAATATAGAAATCAAAATAAATGAATCAATCAAAATAAAAAATAAAAAAATAAAAAAAATAAATAAATAATAAAAATAAACAAACAAAATAAATAGGAATAAATAAAATTAAAAATAAAAAATAATAATATTGATAAATAAATAATAATCAATTAAAATTAAATAAATAAAAAATAATAAAATATTTAATTAAAACAAATAAGTAAATAGAAATAATTGGAAAAAAAAATTAATAAAAATAACTAAATAAATAAATAAAAATAAATAAATAAAATTAAAACATAAATAAAATAAATAAATTAATAAAATAAATAAGAATAAATCAATAACAATAAATGAATAAAATAAATAAATAATTAAAATAAATAAATAGATAGATAAATAAATAAAATATAAATAAATATGAATACAAATAAAATAAACAAATATAAATATAGATTAATAAATATAAATATAAATAAATAAAATAAATAAATAAATAAATATATTAAATATAAATAAACAAATAAAATAATATAAATAAATAAATATAAATAAAATAAAATAAATAAATAAATAAGTAAATATAAATAAATATAAATATAAATAAACTAAATATATATATAATCAATATAAATATATAAATAAATAATATATATAAATAAATATAATACATAGTATATATATAGAAATAAATAAATATAGATATAAAATAAATAAATATGATATAAATAAATAAATATAAATATAAATAAATAAAAAATTTTGAAAATTAAAACTCAAATAAAACAAAAAATAAAATAAAAAATAAATAAATAAATAAATAAATGCAAAATTTTAAAGGTTAAAAACCAAAATAAATAAATAAATTTAAATAAATAAATAATGTGAATGAAAAAATAAATAAAAATAAATCAAATAACAAATAAAAATAAATAAATAAAAGAAATAGATAAAAACAAATCATTAAATAAAGATAAATTAATAAATAAATAACTATAAATAAATAAAAATCATCCATATAAACTAAATTGAAAAAAAATAAAAGTAAATCAAATAATTAAATTTGAAAAAATAAATAAAGAAAAAAAATTAAATATAATCAAAGAAAATAAAATAAATGAAATAAAGAAATAAATTAACAAAAAATAAAAAGTTAAAATATAAAAAATAAAAAATAAATAAACAAAAGACAATAAATTCGGAAAATAAAACAAAATAAATAAAAAATTAAAAATTAAATAAATAAAAAATAAAAAATAAATTAAATAAAGAATTGAAAAATAAATAAATAAAACAATTAATTAAAAAAAAAATTAATGGAAATTAGATGAAAAAAAAAATAAAAAAATAAAATAAAAATAAGTAAAAATGAATAAAATAGGAATAAATAAAAAAATAAAAACTGAAACTACATAAATAAATGAGACAAAGAAAAATAAATAAAAATAAAAAAAATTTATAAAAAAAATAAATATAAATAAGTAAAATGAATAAGTACAAAAATAAATAGAAAAATAAATAAATAAAAATAAATTAATAAAAAATATATAATCAAATAACAAATAAATAATTAAAAATAAACAAAATTGAAAACGTAAATAAACAAAAAAAAAATAAAAAAAAAAGTAAGAAAAAATTGGGTAAATTAGAATAAATGAATGAATAAAAAATAAAGAACGAATAAATAAAATAAAAATAAATGGAAATACAAAAAACCAATAAATAAAATAATAAAGATAAATAAATAAATAAAAAAAATACCTAAATAAATAAGAATAAATTCAAAAAAAAATAAAATAGATAAAAATAAACTAAATGAATAGAAATAAATAAATAAATAACAAATATAAAAATAAAAAAAATAAATAAAACAAAAATAAAAAATAAAAAATAAATAAATAATAAATCAATGAAATACATATATGAAAAAATATAAATAAAATATATAGATTAAAATAAAGAAATAGAAAGGAACAAATAAATAAAAAATAAATAGAGATAAATAAATAAAATAAAATAAAATGAATAAATAACAGAAATAAATAAATAAAATGAAAATAAATAAAATAAATAAAATAAAATAAATACATAAAAAAATAAAAATGAATAAATAAATGAATAAATGAAATAAAAAATAAAAAAAAATAAAAACTACTCAAAATAAATAAATAAATAAATAAAAATAAATAGAAAAATAAATAAAAAACAAATAAAATCATAAAAATAAAAATAAATAAAAATAAATAAATAAATAAATAAATATAAATACATAAATAAATAAAAAATAAAAAATGAATAAAAATAAATACATAAAAATAAATAAAAAACAAAAGAATAAAATAAACAAATAAATAAATAAAAATAGGTAAATAAAATAAAATAGAAATGTATAAATAAAAGTAAATAAATATAAATAATAAAAATGAAAATAAATAAAAAATAAAGTATATAAAATAATAAAAATGAAAATAAATAAAAAATAAAAGTATATAAATAATAAAATGAAAATAAATAAAAAATAAAAAGTATATAAAATAAATAGAATTAAAATCAATAAATAAATAAAATATTAAATAAATAAGTAAATGAATAAATAAATTAATAAACAAATAAAATTAATAAATAGATAAATAAAAAAATAATTATTTTTCAATAAATAAACAAAACTAATTTAGTAAATAAAATAAATAAATAATAATTAAAAAAATAGAAAAAATAAATAAATAGGAATAAATAAATAAATAAAATTAATAAATAAATAAAACTAAATAAAATAGGTCTATGATTAGCTTCAAAAGTCAGATGAATTTTGTTTATGGTAGACAATAACGTTTCATAAAAAATGCTTTATGTAATATATACCATCATCATCATTGCATTGGATTCTGTTACCCATTCAACAGCATATCTCCCTTGGGGGATAGCGCCGTCAGTGCGCCTCACGTGGTTCACTGTAGGCACTGATATATTTTGCAGCGTTCCTTCGGCTCCTAGCGGTAACCCACTTTTTATTATTGTTTTTTTTTAGCCTTTGACTTACATCCATTACCCATTAAAGTAATGTGGTAAGGGGAAGAAGTGGTCTAGTGTGGACCTGTGAACTCCCTCAACATCAGGAGAGAGAGATCTGAACTCGTACCAAACAAAATATTTAAGTGATGTTTCCAAACAAAAGTCTTTATTTACTGTAAAATACTTTTTGGAAATAAAATTATGCATTAAAAAAAAAATTGTATAGACATTTTATTCTTCATTTCCAATAGACCTCAGAAGATGACACCATTTTGTCCTAAAAAAAAAAAATTCCTTAAGGAAGGTCCTTCAAAGGAGTCTGATCTATAATCTTGACGTACTTTGGCATGCCCCCACTGAGGCGGGCTATTGATTTTGTTGTTAATAATGAGAACCCACTCACTTATTAATAGATATATATATATCTATATATAATATAATATATATATATATATATAATATATATATATATATATATATATATATATATATATAAATATATATATATATATAATATATATATATATTACGTTGAAAATAATAAATTAATGTAATGGTATAAAATTTTAATATTCAGAGAGAGAGAGAGAGAGATGTATATTGTATAACATTTTTTTTTTTATTTGTCTTTGTATGAGTACAACAAATAAATTTAAGTTAATCAGTCTTTCTGTTATAATAAGGCTAAAGTTTATAATAAGTAATTATACGGTGAACTACTGGTGAAGGACTTACGGATTGTTTGGGATGGGGGGTGGGTGATGGGGGTTGGCCTGACTTGTCGTTCGGACTCGTTCCTTCCTGGCTACTCGAGTGCATTTACCCCGAGAGGGTGGGGGATGGTTTGGTCCTATGACTCTTCTTTAGTGTTCACATGATTTTGGCATAGGCCACAAACGCGGCTCCGATTAGCGGTTTGTTTATCGTATCCAAAGGTCGGTCAATGTTTGTTTCTGTGATTGTGTTCTGTGTTGTCGAGTGACTGAAATTTAGTGGTTTTTAATTTGGCGTCATCATTGACGTTCCTCAGGGCCTGGAAGAAGGTAAGGGTTCAATACCATAACGTTCCAGCAGATTCATTTTCTAGATGTGAACTAAATGTCATATTTCCAGAACGTCAAGTGTCTGTAGGACTAGGTATTTGTATCGTATATCTATGGTGGCTCCCCGTTGTCAGTAGCCTAAGCTTGTACCTTTCTTAGGTTAGGCTAGGCCTTTTTTCTATGCATCCAAGTCCTATATTTCTCCAGA
>NC_087214.1:19953739-19956053 GCF_015104395.2 Macrobrachium nipponense | reverse complement strand
CAAATTCTATAGACAAATCCCCACTTCTTTAGGGAAGAGAATTAATAAATATACCAACCCTTCGCAATTCTCTTCATTATTCAAATGGGTCCTTCCTTTTCCCCTGTTTTAGAGGGAGACTATTTGGGAGAGGAAAAGGGAAATATTCGCGGAATTTAATGTTGGCGTTCATGAGGGGAAAGTGAATTTCATTCTCTATACAAGAATATTTGGTCCTCATATTCATTGCCTCAGAATCATCATCATTATGTTAATATGAACAGCAGTGCTGGTGATGATGACTGATGATCTTGTGTTAGTTGATAATGATGATATCAATCAATAATAATATTAGGCCTCCTGATTAGATACATGAATTGTCAGATACTTCGGAAGTTTCTTGCACACAGATTTCCTCCTAAAAATCAGGATTGAACAATGACTGGCAGTGACTAACACCTTGTTTCTCCATGGACCCACACCTATCAAAAACAAACGCCTGACTAGATAATATTAATATTGTGATATTATACTGAAAAAGTAAATTATTCCTGACAGGATGGAACAATGGTAGTGCTGAGAGACATGAATGCATTGAGTACGACCCTTGGCTACGTTCGAATACAGCTAAAGATCAAATAATAGCAATGAAGTTGCTGAATTTATCATCACAACAGAACCTTGCCAACAGCCCTTATGACACAGGTGAGAGCAGCAGCAACGGGTCACAATGTGACGGAAAGAGACCAAATCTGGGAGAGCAAACGATAGAAGCCCAAACCTTGACACAGATTTTCCAAAGGCCAAATTTTGTGGTCCCTTCAAGAGTCTGTGCAAAGCCTCCACTGAATTCTAACCAGCGCGTCTCAGGCTTCATAAATATTAGAAGGGGGGAGCCAATTTTCTCGCCCCGGCGAAAGAAGGGGGCGGGCGGGGGGGCGAAGGGGAAAGGAAAGGTACGAAAATCCTGAAATCAAACATTTTCGACATGACAGAATTTCTTAAGCTGTTGTGAACATTTAGATGATTTTATGTTCACTAGGGGTAAAATAGTAATCAAAACAAGAATATTATTATTATTATTATTATTATTATTATTATTATTATTATTATTATTATTATTATTATTATTATTGATATGTAAACTTAGTATGAAGACATCACTTTAGCATAATTTATTCGTCCTACAGCAAATATTACTATTATCATCATCATCATTAGAAGAACAATTTGACAAAACATCTTCACTACTCGTATAAGCACATGCTTTTAATATACACAGGAGAGAGAGAGAGATTGAGAGGAGAGAGAGAGAGAGAGAGATTAAAATTTTTTTTCAGCAACATGCACTAGTCTCGTTAGCTGACATCTCAGAACTTCTTAAGTCGTCAGCAATTCCATACCAGGGCCGAATGTAATGCTGACACCAGCAACACAGGAACCAGACTTGTATGATTTACCTGCACCTGATGACGGCCAGAAGAGACCACGCCCCCGTTCAGGAGGAGAGGAAAGTGCTCAAATTACTCAGCATTTTGCTACATAGTAAATTCACAGCAACCATGCATCTAATGTCTAGGCCAGTCCCTTACGACGCTCCTGATTGGCTGTTGATAAGTCAGTCACAGGGCTTGAAACTCTCTCGAGAGAGAGTTCACATAGGCAGGATATATGTTTCACCTCTCTTGAAGGAATACTTCTGAGAGACGTAGCCCTCAGGGAGAGGTGTAAACATACATCCTGCCTATATGAACTCTCGAGAGAGACTGAGAGTTTCCAGTCCTGTGACTGGCTTATCAACAGCCAATCAGGAGCATCGTAAGGGACTGGCCTAGACACCAGATGCACGGTGATGTGAATCTACTATAGTAGACGGGAGTTTGTGCGTGAGAATATTATCCCAAAACTCTTCCACTCCCATTCTAAAAAATGTCAACTCTCTCTCTCTCTCTCTCTCTCTCTCTCTCTCTCTCTCTCTCTCTCTCTATCAGGACCTGAAGAGATGAATAAGAATCAACCTGAAGAATGATTCTCAGATATGAAGCGTGACAGTTAACAACGGATCACCAAACTTCCATGGAATCAAAAAGGCTCTGATGGACAGGACATGTAGGGAAGATGGGAGGTCTGGAGGGGCAGAATTCAACGGACAGAGATGGAAGCAAGGGGTCAGTTTATAAGCCCTCAAGGAGACACTACAAAGATGGTTCCTGCAAGAGACTGCATCCACTGGACATTCAACTACAGCAGAGTCCACCTGCCCTGGGCAATCAGAGACCCACCAGAAGACTGGATTGCGAAAAAGCCAAACAGAGGCCTAGAGTGGTCTGGTGCT
>NC_087214.1:19918739-19951239 GCF_015104395.2 Macrobrachium nipponense | reverse complement strand
CCAAATCCCAGAGGGATTAATGGCCTGGCCCTCATTCACAAACCTTCAAAAGCAACAGGACTTTGTAAGGAAATCCCCACATGGAAATCCTATTAATCCCAAAATACAGCAAAAATGTCAAATTGATGTTGATATCGTCTATGGTTTCCCAAAACGGGAGCTTGGCCGGTGTTAGTATCCCAACATTGAAATAAACAGGGTTATACGTTTACCTGTTTACATATAATATTTAATCACTTGTCTTTATATAATTGCAACAAAGGAATGAATATCACATCAACTGCTTAAGGTCCTATGAGGAGAGATGGCACTTGGTGAACAAAAAAAATCCTTGAGACTTACTTAGTTTATCTGCTTACTTACAATATTTCAACACTCGTTTTTATGAAACAATCATAACCAAAGGCTGAAAATCACATCAACTGCTCAAAGTCTTGAGTGAGGAGAAATGATTGCTCTTCTGGTGAAGAGAGAAACTCCGCCGATTCACCTGTCGTCGTATAATTTGATTTGTTCATTACACTCGCTATCAATAATCAAGAGGAAATTGGAGTGGTTTGACAACCAGATGGTAGAAGTAAGGAGGAACGCCTACAGTGCACCGCGTGAGTAGCACTGACGGTACTGGATGTCTTGAAGAGTCGGAGTAAACATAAGAAAATGTGAAGATTTTGGCCTCTTGACAGAAATGATCACTCTGAATATTCACAAGTATTGGATTATAATTCATACTGTTTCAACTGTTCACCTTTTCCCCCTTTGGGGGTTGCATCAGCCAAGGAGGCTACCACCCGACACAGTCGACTAACCATTTGAGACGGGAATGGTAGCTCTCTCTGCAAGAGGGAAGAGCACTAATTTACATATGAAAAAATAAGCATCACTTAACATTTAAGGATTTAAGAAGAGAGAGAGAGAGAGAGAATACAAAATGGCCACCTTGGAATTCCTTCATAATTCCTTCAACATCAGCTATGAATTGTAACAGTCGAGTCGCATTCCTCATAAAATTCTTCAGAAACTGTAAAGAAAAAAATGACCAATTTTCCTGGAGCGGACGAGAGGAAAGAAAGAAAGAAAAAGAAAGTAGCACAAAATTTCCGGGACAGAAGATACGACAAATTTTATATATATCTTGGGAATTTTTTCCCAAACAGGATCATGTTAGGAAATGTGGTCAAGTTTTTTAAAGGATACTGGAATCTACTTTAATGCCGAGACAAATAACGAGGGAAAGGTATTTGATTCTTAAGCTTATTATTATTATTATTATTATTATTATTATTATTATTTATTATTATTATTATTATTATTATTCAGAAGATGAACCCCATTCCCATTTAACAAGTCCAGCAGAGGGGCCACAAACTTGAAATTCATAGAACAGAAGTAACAGAAAGTAACAGGAAATACAGAGAGAAGAGATCGGTTCCAAGGAAAGAAAAAGCAAATTAACAAATAAACAAATAAATAAATACATACATAAAAATGCGAGGAAGTTATTAAAATACAAGGAGATTTGTTTTAGGGAAATAATGCCTAATTGTAATAAGCAACAAGAAACAATGTTCTCTTGATATGATCCTGAACACCAATGAACAGCAAAGGACAATTCCAGTGATTCCAAAATGGTTTAAGGTCTATCAAGAGAAGGAATCAACATTTGACTTGTGCAAATGTTTAAAAATGACCTTAAGATAAAATCACTGACTTGATTACAAATTAGTTACCTTAAATGATATTTTCTCTGTATCAGTATGTTTAATATAGTTTTGTAAAAAGGTTTCCTCTGCGAGAAAAAATTTGTTTATTTAGCAAAAAGAAATTAATTGAATTTTATTTTTATAAAAAAAAATTTTTGATGGTCAGTCACCGTCCTGTGAAATCTTTCAATTGTCTCGTCACTGCTTCTGAGCAGTTGGATTTAATCTTTCGTAAAACCTCTTAAATTGTACCTCTGTTTTGGGTAGGTCTGCTAATTCTCCAAATACCTTTATAATCTCTATCTGCCATTTATAAAAGCTTTCTTGTTAACCGTCTATTATATTTTACCAGTCTGCTGAGTAAAGGACAAGAAGTCGAAAGGCCTTGCAACGATACTCCATTGTTTCACTTTCCTTCGTGGCTATTGACATATGTGTATATATATTAATATATATATCTATATCATATATATATATATATATATCTATATATATATATATATATATATATATATATATATATATATATATATATATATAAATCCGTTCCTGCTATTTTAAACTTTTTCTCAGTGAAAACAGCCATTAAGAAAAGTACTCCGGTAGGAAAGTAATGCCATCAGTCCACCTCAAGCGTTGCACTGTAGGCATCAATTAAGGGTCTTTGCAGCGTCCCTTCGGCCCCTAGATGCAGCCCCTGTCAATGCTTTGACTTGCTCCGTCATGTTTCTCTTTCTTCCATCTTCTTTCCACCTTCTCCCAACAAGAGGTTCAGAGTAACTGAGAAGGTTTCCTCCTGTTACACCTTTTAAACCTTTTTCCTCACAGTTTCCCTTCCAGCCCTGAATGACCTCGTAGGTCCAGTGCTTGGCCTTTGGGCCTACATCTGAAATTTCAGCTCTAATTCCGTCTAACAAAACGAAAAGTACGGAAGTAATTAAGGGATGGTTGAAAGTCAGAGGAAAGAAAGAAGAATATGAAAGGATGTACAGTAAAAGGAATGAAATGGGTTGCAGCTAAGGGCCAAAGGGACGCTGTAAAGAACCTTCTTAAGTAATACCTACAGTGCACCCCGTGAGGTGCATGGATGGCACTACCCTCAAAGGTGATTTTTTTTGTATTCCCTTCAAACACAAAAGCATTCGAATTCCATGTTTTGTAGTTTCTGTTGTGCTATTAAAACTCTAAAGTGTCACGGAATGTCTTTTTCAATATCTTGAGTATAACACAACACAACACAAAGCACTCGTCACGACCTTTTCTCAAAAAAAAAAAAAAAAAAATTAAGTAAATAAAACAAAGTGCAACAAATGCCATTAGACCCTTAGCAGCGTATTTTACGAGAAAAGATCTTTAATTCATTTCGAGGAATAAAAAACACAGAGTCTGATATGCCTACACATTTGCCTTTGCTCGTTGACACAAGAGAAGGAATTGCGACAAAGTTCCCTTGTTAAGAGTTCCAAGAGTTCCACGGATAAGGCTCCTGTTTCACAGCAGCCATGGTGGAAGTTGTCTTATGAACAAGAAACGCTATTTTAATTTCATAATACACGAATCTGATAAGTTAATACACCCACCCTCTCAAAAGAGAGAGAGAGAGAGAGAGAGAGACTAATATATTCAAAATCACTCTCTCATCCCATTCCAAAATCTAATCAAGTTCGGAATAACATGAGCCCAGATGACAACAGTCACTTTCAAAGCTCAATTGACACAGACATAACAACTTGCCTCGGTTAAAATAACTCGACTAATAGACCTCCATTAATCTATTCAAAAGTTTCCATTATGAATGCATTAACAATGCAACAGGTTCCGACAATACATAGCCTATTGTATACCAAAGTGGCGGTTTGGATTCGCAAAATAAATTCGGTTATTTGTCACCGGGCGAATCCTAATTCAGGAGAGAGCATCTATTGCATATTGCATTCGTTATTCAGTCATACAATTGGTACCAAATTCTAAAATTAACTCTGAAAAAAAAATTTCATATTTCCTTTGTCATTCTGTGATTTGCGACAGACGAAAGCAATTATTCACGACGACGCAAGAGACAATGACTGATCGATTCGATGATGTGTTTCTCAGATTCATGATCAAATTAATAGATAATTTTTGGTTATTCTCGTCGTTTGCCTTTGATCTGATGCTAACATTAATTTTGTCATAAGAAACTCAAATTTCGAAAATTTATGGATCTGAATAAATAAATATATTTAGGAAGAACTACAGAATTTAGGCCAAGGCCAGCACTGGACCTATGAGGTCATTCAACGCGGAAAGGAAAAACAGTTAAAACGACTCAAAGGCGTAACAGGAGGAAACCTTTTGCTGTTGCACTGTGCAACGACTGTTGGGAGAGCGTGGGGAATAAGATGAAGGAAAGAGAATATGAATGGAGGTGCAGCAAAAGGGATGAAAGTGTTTGCAGCGAGGGGCAGAAGGGTCGCTGCAAAGACCCTTAAGTAATGCCTACAGTGCACCGTATGAGGTGGCACTGTAGGCATACTTAAGGTTCCTAGCAACGGTCCCATCGGCCCCCCGAGCTGCAGCCCCCTTTCATCTTCTTTTGGTGTAAATGGAAAGGGAATGCAAATGGCTACTTAGTATATAATCTCAAACCATAAGGTTTAGTCAAATATTTCGTCGAAGGTTTTTTTGGGGAGGTAGTGCCATCAGTGTACTTCGTGTGGTGCACTGTAGGCATTATTACTTAAAAGTTCATTACAGCGTCCCTTCGGCCCTGGCTGCAACCCCTTTCATTCCTCTTACTGTATCTATGAATGATCACATTCTCTTTCCTCCATCTTGCTTTCCTCAACCCTACCAATTGTTCCATAGCACAACTGCAAAAGGTTTTCCTTCTGTTACACCTTTAAATCATTTTACTCTGTTTCCGTTTCAGCGCTGAATGACCTCATAGGTCCCAGCGCTTATTAGCCTTTGGCCTACGTTTTATATTCCATTCCTTTCCAATATTCCGAAAAACTGCCCACGTGGCAAGCTTTGCTCATTCTTGCTGTATTCCGATACAGACATTTTCTGCACAGGGAAATTTTCTAATCAATTCCCTCTGTAAATATTTTTTTTGGGGGGGTGGGGGTCGGTGGGGGGTGGGGGGGGGTGTGGGGGTCAGGGTAAAAGGTTGACCCTTTACAACCTTGACTTAAATCCAATGGAAGCTTTGGATCCTTTTGTGCACAATTAATGAACTAATTATCTCATAACTGTTACAGTCATATGAGAGAGAGAGAGAGAGGAGAGAGAGAGAGAGACCACAAAACGAATGCTACTAAATAACTCATCAGATTATTCTCTCTCTCTCTCTTCAGAAGCAGATGAAGACTATTGCGATGGTCAGGATTTTGGCCAAAAGCCCATGGAGAGAGAGAGAGAGAGAGAGAGAGAGAGAGAGAGAGAGAGAGAGAGTTACAATGATTAGAATGTCTCAAAGACTTATTAGTCCATCCGAGGAGACATCGTGCGCTCACTTATCTGTAGGAGCAGGTTTTACTGTTCGTTCACAGTGTCCTAAGGATTTTGTCTAGCTTTCTTTTAAACTCTTCCACATTGTTGCTGTTTACAACTTCTGGTGGCAGTTATTCCACGTGTCACACATCTTGTATGTGAAGAAATTCCCACAATGGGATGTGTTTATCTCTTCAGTTCTAGTTTTCCATCCATTATTTCCTGTCTGGTTTTCGTTTAATGTAAATAGGTTACTGTCTACTTTTGTTATGCCTTTCAGTGTTTTAAATGTTTCTATTATTTGTCCTCGCAATCGTCGTGTTGTAAGTCATATGTTCAGGCTCTCTAGTCGTCTTTGGTAACCCATTTTCCTGATGGATGGAATTAACTTTGTGGCTCTTGCTTTGCAACCCCTTCTAATCTTATTTAAGTCTTTTCTTGGTATTGGTGACCAAAACGGTACTGCATATTCAAAATGACGTCTAACATTTTGGTGTGTAGAGCTGCAGCACCGTTTCCTTGTTTCTGTATTTGAACTGCTCTTTATGTATACCACTAGTATCTTTGACTTCTTTTCAGCTTTTATGCACTATTTGGTGGATTTTTAGTCCTTGATAATAATTGAATTCAAGGTCCTCCTCTTGTTCTACGCTACATATGTCATTCCTAAGCAGCATGTACTTGGCATGAGGATTGTTTGTTCCTATTTATAACACTTTACACTTATCCATATTAATACACTTATCCACATTTAAACACTTATCCACATTTAAACACTTATCCACTTTAAAAGGCATTTGCCATCTTTTTGAAAACTCTCCTGTTTTCTTAAGATCATTTCTTGAACTTTACTACTGTTTCTGGGTCTGATGAATAATGATGAACACAAAACGCCCCTTTGAAGGGTATTCACTGATCTCTATGGTCCTTAATCCCGGCTGGATTTGGGTCGATGCGATTTGCATAAATCCCGGATCAAAAGGGATTTTGTTTTCAACGTCAATCACCGAAGTTGTTATGGAGTTAATTGCACTCCCAAATGAAGGCGTGATCGGCCTCTATAGGCCAGTTGCCCAACCCCCTCCCCTCACAAATTGCAATATATTTGGTCCTCTATAGGCCTAATTACCAACCCTAAATTGCATAATATACAGGTAAGCATGCATTGCTGTTTTATACCCTTGCCAATAAATTCACGAGGGAGAGAGAGAGAGAGAGAGAGAGAGAGGAGAGAGAGAGAGAGAGAGAGTATCAGCTTCGCAAATGTAACGACATTGAATAAAGAGCCAAATGGTATTGTCTAGAGCCACAGAGGACAATCTGATCGATCAGTTAACTATGAATCTGAACAGAATGGCGTTACAATCGCCACGTCACTCGAGAGAAGCTGCGTTAAACAAAAACAAAAAATAATAACAGAAAAGTAACCGTTACAAAAGCTTCCTCCCCTTAAACAAACAAAAGAGCATCGTTGCTTCGTCCGAAACTGACGACGTAAAAAGAAACGAAGCTAAAAGTGAATTCAAGTAAATGTTTCTCCTTCATCGGCAACTCTGCATTTTTCCTCATATCCTCATATTCTCTCTCTCGTTCTGACTTATCAGTTAAGCATCAACAACTTTAAGTGGTCTGGGTGATAGTCTAAACTAAACCACTTCTAGTCTAATTAAAATATTAACAATAGCAATTCGCAATATGGTCACTTTTCCTTATATATGCCTAGTCATCCTTCTCCCTTCGTTCTGACTTGTCAGGTAAGCATCACCAACTTCGGTTGCCCTGCCAAAAGGCCCACATTGTCAAAACATCATCACTCATCTAATTGAAATAATATAAATTACAGTATCACCCTATTCAACTGCACAGGGGTCCAGGTTTTTATAACTTTAAGTGAGAAAATATGCCTAGCCGTGGTGGGATGGGGTGAGGGCTGATTTTTTTTTTTTTTTAAGGTATTAACCCCCCCAACCCCCATCCCACTCCATCATCATTAACCCCCCCAATGAAAACAATACCCATTACTATTTTTACCTGTAATAACTGTGAACTTGACTTTTGTTCGATTGTAAATAATAACACATATTGTTTAAGAGCAAGTTATTCTCGTATTGGTGGGAATTGTTCTTATCATATGAGGTTCCTTTCTTAAGTCTGACTTCATATCTCTCTCCCCAAAACGGAGATTCCTGTTCAGATACATCGCAATTCCCTTACTGTTCAGTTACGAACCTTGCAAGCATTAGGCCCACTACTCATAAACACTGGTACAAAAATACACTGTCTAAAGGACAATCTCGCCTGAATGGGCTAGTTTAGGCGTTGCGCTCTTAAGGAAGTTTCCTGTTCAAAAAACAAACATTTTTTATTCTGGAATTGTTCGATATACGAATCCTACGAGCAACAGATACAAAATACTCTGCCAAGAAACAATCTTCTCTTCATACGCCTAATAATCATGTGCCTCAAATTCCGATGTAATTTTTTCGCCCGTTCACAAAGCTGAATATTCACGCCTTGACATATCCCTTCAAAAGCGATTGCTTTTGTTATGGAAAAAGTTCGGCTCCAAAGTTACAAAAGTCTCTTTTGTCACAATAAGCGTCAGCAAACACGAACCACCAGTCTGTCGTGTGAAAAAAAACGGTCTGAAAAACGTCAGACGCCGCAACAGAACGCCATGAAACTGAAGAGTGTTGCGCATCTGTTAGTTGAATGAACGCAACCGCGGTCAGACAGGCGGAGTTCATTGGCTGAAGTACTGAAACTTGTTTATATATAGCCATAAACTGAACAGACCGTCTAGATTCCATTATAATTGAGCTTTGCCGTTCCTTACGTTAGATTATGTATGTTCCTAAAGATAAAATGCAGGAAATATAATAAAAAAATAAGTGTATAAATAAATGCATATTATTATTTTAACAATCTCATTTTCCTGACGAATTGTTTCCGTCTAGACCATTTCCAGAATATACGCAACTTTTCACCTGAACAATTCTCATTTTGCACTTTCTCTCTTCATAGAATCAGCAACCAAGATGGCCTTCTATTGACATTAACGCAAGATGGCCTTCATAGTAACACAATTTGCTGTGGTTTTATGCATGTCGGTAACAACCAACAGGTGTTATAGTTTTCATTATAGCAAGGTTGAGGAATCTTCTGGTTTCCTCGTTGAAAGCGAGGAGCGTAAATTCATTTCAGCTCTCGGCTTCTGCTGCTGACGCCTCCTAAAGTTCGGGTGCATTGGTTTTATTTTCTATTCCCTCATACTCATTACCTAACTCTCTCTCTCTCTCTCTCTCTCTCTCCTCTCTCTCTCTCTCTCTCTCTCTCTCTCAGATGAAGCAATAAAAGAAAAAAAAAAATCCTACTTTCCCAGTGAACCTGTCTCGGGCTCTTGTGACGCTAACGTTGCCGATACAAATAATATCCCTTATCAGCGAGCCGGGAAGGCCTTATGCAGAGGTCGTCTTGGTGGGAACAATACAAAAATGAGGCAAAGCGAGCTAAAAAAAAAAAAACTCACTATGAAGAAAGCTCACTCTATTTATATTCGCTGTCACTGTAAGCAAGAACAGTTCGAGAAAATCTGACATGAGGCCTAAATTGATGAAAGAGGAGCCCAGCTAAACTTCCTAAGGACCAAAGGAAGAGAAATGAAGCCTCCATAACTTTCAGCCTCTGGCGCCCAATTTCCCAAACTCTCCCCCTCCAAAGGGAAGGGAGGAGACTACGTGTCTACCTTCATTCTCCTCCCGCCTGGTTTGGAAAGGTTAGCCTTTATAGTCTGAAGCTTTGGAGGTTTTTCTGTCTGTCTGACGCTTCTCTCTGTTCTTTTGACAGGGTACTTTCGTAATTAGAGAATATAGTGTTTATTTATTTATAAAGGATTTATAATTTTATGTCCAGGAGAAACATCTCCATCGATGTAATTAACACCGATTGGGTACTTTAGTAACACCCACTAGATTCGCTGTAGAATTAACAAAGGATTAACTCCGTAATTAAATGAAGAATATTATATATAATTATTAGTAATACGTAATCTTATGTTCAGGGGAAATTAAAAATTTATATCGATGTACTTAACATCCAATCTGTACTAACTGACACCCCTAGACTCACTTTAGACGATAATTCAATATTAACAGCAGCTGTTACAAAAACCCAATAGAGTGATTAACACAAGCTAAAAAATGAAGGTAGGTTCTTAATGTTATAGCTACAATATAAAAGAAAGAAAGTTACAACGGCATTCTTTCCCTCTCGTGACTCTCGTAACTTTTCCCCTTTTATTGTATCCTCATATCTGTAACAACCTGAAGAGAAGACAAGTCGATCTTGAAACTGCCGTGATTTTTGAAGTTTATTGATTTATTTATGTAAAAATATCCAAAACGCAACGGGACTTTCATTTCGACCGTCTACAATCAACAGCTCAAAATGTACAGAAAACGGAGGACAGATCAAGTGAATGGATAAACTAAGACATAAAATACGATTCCTTTACTTTGCAATTTCGACTTGAATCGGATGATGAAAGGGATCTGGGCCTATAAGAGCTCCTGTGCGAAAAAGATGGCAACGAAACATGTCGGCAACTCCTCACATACTACATGTCACCCAACTGGTTGGAGGCGAATTCTTTCGTTTAAGGTGTCTTCAAAAACGGTTGGGGTCATTCGTATGCAATAAAAAAAAAATTGCTCCCGCGTTTATTTACACAGTCACTATACATACAGGTTCGTATGCTATAGTACACCCTGCAAGCAATCTGTATGATACGGGTCTTGTGCTTCTGTTTCCCGTATCTAAACTCACATTGATAGCATTGACGTAGGTACCAGTATTGCACGCGATAGACATTTAAATTTCAGTTTCTCATATCTATCATTGGAAATCTCCCTTCTCTTGAGACTGACTTGCTAACTCAAGACAAATACTCTTCATTATAACCCAAGGCAAATAACCTATTTGGATGTCTATTTGTTTGTTTGTATGTTTATACGTTGCATGGAACCAGTGGTTATTCAGCAACGGGACCAACGGCTTACGTGACTTCCGAAACACGTCAGAGGCGTGAACTTCTATCACCAGAAATACAACATCTCTAACACCTCAATGGAATGCCCGAGAATCGAACTCGCGGCCAACGAGGTGGCAGGTCAAGACCATACCGTTCACGCCGCTGAGGTGCTTTGTCTGTACGTGTTATTATTCGTTGTTCTCTTCCAGGGCAATCTCATTTCGTGTCACATAGAAAGTGCATTTAATCGAAGGCCAAACTGGGAATGGTTGCATTAATCACCACCATTATGGTACCTGCCGTCAGTGTACTCATGCGATGTACTGTAGGCATTAATATAGCCTCTTTGCAGCGTCCTTCGGCCCCTAGCTGCAACCCCTTTCAATCCTTTTACTGTACCTCCATTCATATTATATTCTTCCATGTTGCTATCCATCCTCTACTAACGATTATTCATCAGTGCAACTGCTTTGAGGTTTACCTCCTGTTACACCCTTCTTTCAAACCTACCTACTCTCAGTTTCCTTACCAACGCTGAATGACCCTCAAAGGTCCTCAGTGCTTAGCCTTTGGCCTAACTCCGTCTCTACGTGCCATTCATTCCGTTCCTGGTGCGTGCGCGCATGCGCGTACACTAGCCGTTAAGTGTTTATGATTACGAATGCCTATTATGGTTTTATATTCTGAATTCCTGTTACGTTATTCCCGTTTCGTGTATTTTATATATATATATATATATATATATATATATATATATATATATATATATATATATATATATATATATATATATATATATATATATACACACACACACACACACACACACATACATATATATATATATATATCTATATATATATATATATATATATATATATATATATATATACTGATTTTCAGTCTGTTCACGTCGCGTAAGTTACGATAGAGAGAAGAGAGAGAGATAGAGAGAGAAAAATTATAAAAACTGCTCGTTCCGACATGTCAATCATTTGTCCTCACTCGCTCTGCCTTTTGCGCTGAATTTTGTTTGACCTATCACAAAATATTTCGAGAGAGAGAGGAGAGAGAGAGAGAGGATGAGAGAGAGAGAGAGATGATGAGAGAGAGAGTGTTTGATTTTCTCTTCCCGTACTCCGATTGGAAACGAGAAAATGAACATTTTGAGCAACCCAATTTATGTTCCATATATTCCGACCTTTTAATAATAAAACGGATAAAAAAAAAAAAATTTAATGGACCTGGCATGGCTTTTATGGCCAAGGCACCGATCCGGATAGAATTCGTTCGCATCCGGACAAAATGGTGAAAAAAAGAAAAAAGTGAGCAGTTCTGACGTAAAAATAAATAAAATATAAAATTTTGTATATTTATAAACTGTATCAGCGTCACCAAACCAGCCTAATTTGAATATTCATAACTTTCTTAACAAAGATTTTTTTTTTTTACCGCTGATTTAGACAAAAAAGAAGGAGAAATTTCTCATTTATATGAGACTCAGTGATCTCATTTACACGAGGATAATAAATTAAAATCACCGATTCTCATTCATATTAGAATAAACAAGAATCAGTTATTTCTGTACGTCGTCATATTCACCACTGGATTAAAAAATTAAGAATTTGAATGTTATCTTACCTGAATATGCTGCCTCGGGAACATAAAATGTGAAACTCGAAGTTCTATGGGATTATAAACACAGCATTTCCACAGATATTTAGGCCACTGAAAATGTGCGAGTGTTATGTATTAAATGAACTTTTATATACATCTCTCTTTCTCTCTCTCTCTCTCTCTATAGAACTTTTGACAATACAATTCATCGTCTATCTGTTTTCCTAGGTAGTATGGGAGATGAATAAAGAGAGAGTTGATGAAATGGTATCATGATAATAGTTCTCATTCTTCTTCTCGTAGTTATTTGCCAATTATATTACCTCTCTCTCTCTATCTCTCTCTCTCTCTCTCTCTCTCTCTCTCTCTCAATAAGTCCGCTCCAATCAAGAGATATCGGTATAATCCTGCTTGGTGGGCTTATTCTGCAGATTGTCAGGAGAAGGAGAAAGTCCTCTTCTTCGGTCCAGAAGGAAAGAGCGAAGGAGCTTCTTTCTGGAATGAGCTCCGGGTTTCGCTATGCAGAGGAAACTCTCTCCTGCTTTCTCCTCTAATCATTTAAAATCACAAACCTCAAATTTTATTCAGTGCATCAATATAAATTGACCCTCTCTCCGATCTCTTCATGAATCATGGTGTAGAGACGACACTATTTAATAGAACAGAAAAGGATAGAAAATAGAATTTATGCCAAAAGTCGAGCACTGGGACCAATGAGGTCATTCAGCGTTGAAAGAGAAACTGAGAATAAAATGGTCTAAAAGGCGTAACAGGAGAAAAACCTTTTGCAGTTGAAGCACTATGAAACAATTGATGGAAAAGGGTTCAGGAAAGTCACGTAGAAGAAAGAGAATATGAATGGAAGTACAGTAAATGGAATGAAAACGTTTGCAGATAGGGGCCAAAAGGACTTGGCTAAGAACCTTAAGTAATGCCTACAGTACACCTCATTAGGTGCATTAACGGCATTACCCCACTACTAGGGACAATATTTAATGGTCCTCCCCTCACATGACATGATCCTTAAACGCTGTCTTCAGGGGCAGTTGATAATAATTTCGTCCTCTCGTGGATTCGAACCAGCGCACAAAGGAGAAATCAGGACTCCAGTGACGTTTTACAATAGAGCGATTTATTTATTAAAAGACATTTGTAGGTTAATGCATGTAGATGAATCACGGTGATGTGATAAAAATTCAGTATTATATATATATATATATATATATATATATATTATATATATATATATATATATATATATATATATATATATATATATATATATATATATATATATATACATACATGTAAACGTATACTCTTCTTTCTCACAAAACACCATTGATCACGTCACATCAGATAAAAGAAAGAGAGAGAGAAAAAAAAAAGCAAAGGCCGTCCTCCTCCTGCCTTCAGCTACGAAACCTATTACATTTTCCCTTCACACTGAGACCTTCGGCAGTGAAGAAAAATGTTTATGATCAACGTGTTTCGGAGACTCGCCTCAAATTTATCATTTATAAAATCGAAATAATTCTGGAAAAATTGAAAAACAATGAGGATACAAACAGATCATAAAAATCGACATACATTGTCACAGCCAATAAAGTGACTTCAGACTCATCGTCTGTATATAAGTATAAGAGCGAAAATATTTGGAAAATTACTGCAAAGCAGTGAAATAAAAATGGATAATACAAATACTCGTTAAATTTTCTAACATCCACCAAAGTGAATGTCTGAATTATCATGTGTGTTCATAAAGTTGAATCATTTTCAGAAAAACTGAAAAGCAATGAAAATAAAATCAGATCATAAAATGAGTCATTTTATCTTCTCACACTGAAGTTTGTGGCATAATGTTTCGTATTGATTAAAAAGAAAATTATAAATACAAAGGAGAAACTCCCTTCATGAACAGACACTTGGAAATTCTCTCTCATTCAAGCAGCGTCTTGTGATATAACTTACGTCTGTCTTTGATAGGAGGAAAATAGGATAAAATTATAAATGAATGTGGAAACACAACCCAGTTACTGTAAATTGGCATTTTCGAAAAATTATACAAAATTTTAAAGGAACCACTGAAAAGTATCTCCCATTCAAGTAACATCTTGAAAATAGCCTCCATCTGTCTTCCAGGGAAAAAGATAATAAAATTATTACTGAGGAGGGAAACATGACCCATTTACTATTATTCTGGCAGTTTCAAGAAATTAAAACACTTAATTTTCAAGGATCCTAAACCATCTTTCTTCTTGAGAACAAGACAAAAAAAAAAAATTATAACTCTGTTCTGACCAGTTGACTTAATTATCTTTTGTAAACCTCTTAAATTGTACCCATGTTTATGTTGTTAGAATTTGGGATGTACTAATTCTCCAGGTATGAGCTGGGATTGTTACTAATTCTCCAGGGTACTAATCAATAATCTCATAATACAATATCTGTCACTTATACGACTCTTCCATGTACTCTCAGTTTCTCATGTATGTCAGTCTGTCTGCTAAGTAAAGGACGTTCAATCGAAAGATCTTGTAGCTACTCCAGTGTTTCACTTTCCTTCGTGGCTAATACCTTTATTTGGGTCCTACAGGATAAGAAAAATGGGAGAAGTTTTTACCAAAATGAAATTTAGAACTGGGATCATGTAAACAAGCTACTCTCTCTCTCTCTCTCTCTCTCTCTCTCTCTCTCTGTCTCTCCTCTTTCACATACATACACACAAACAAATGAATGACAATAACAACACAAACCCTCCCTCTTTCCTCCCTTTTTCAATCCTCAATCACTATTACTTCCCCCACTTCGGCGTATCTGAAAAAGGGAACAAAAGAGCATCGCTCATCGCTGATACCAACGACAGACAGACAGACAAAGATAAATATTCCTCAGGAATTCATCTGCCCTCAAACGGCCATTGTTCCCGACGCAGTCAGTCCTCTTGGCCACGAATGAGACACCGAAAAGAAGAGAAAAATAATATACAAAAGAAGATCGAAAAATGTAAAATAATAATATGAAAATAAGAAAAAATCTAATATAAAAGACCAGAACAATAAATACTGCGATAAATGAAAAAAAGTGGGGGAAAAATAATAAGAAAAAATGAAAAATGACCTGAAAATAAAAAAAAACTGAGATATTTAGCAATAAAAAAATTAAAAAATCGAGGAAAATGAAAACCTCAAGAGAAAGTAAAAATAAGAGAAAAATAAAAATTAGAAATGAAGGATAAGAGAAAAACGAGGGAAAAACAAGGTGTTTTATTCTTACCCCCATTTTCTTCCTCAACCTGTCTAGGACTACTACGAAGTCCTGTCAAAACTTACTTATTACTATTTGCAAACTGATTATATAGCTACTTCGCGACTTTCATAGATTCACCTTGAAAGAGAGAGTTGCTTCAAAATCAGTCCCTTTACGAGAGTGAAAATCATAAGTATTAGATCTTTAGAGATATTAATGTAGTTATTATTTTTTGCTGCAACTGACGTTATGAAATTATATCAGGTTGAAATCCTTGATGATATATCTTGCTGAAGAAATCAGACGTAGCCAATTTTAAAATAAATAATTTAAATAAAAATAAAATAAATATAAAAAATAAAAATAAACAAATAAAAACAATATATATATATATATATATATATATATATATATATATATATATATATATATATATATATATATATATGTAAATAAATAGATAAATAAAGTCACAATCCAGAGAGGCGTAAATTCCCAAGAATTCCGTTCTGTGAACCAACGCGGAAACCTCGTTCGGAATGACTGAGAAACTGCTGTGTAATATCTCACAACCACCCCCTTTTTTCCCCCTTCCCCCCACCCCCGGCCTTTTCAAAAGCCATAATACCTACTGAAGGAGGTCGGAACCGAAAGCCTCCATCCCCCCAAAACCCCACCTCCTTCAATATAATATCCCCAGGGGCCTGGGGACATATTATATGCCCTTTCGTCCCATAATCCTTCGGGATATATACATCCTGAAACAATACCGGCAAGGACGAGATTACAACCTATGAGAGATGCTGGGATGATCCTTATTCAAAGGATGCGTCGTCTATGGAAGAGGAAGGGTGTTGAAGAAGGGTTCCTGCCGTTGGAAGGAAGGAGAGAATTGATATCGAGGGGCGGTTTGATTATCCTTCAGCGGTAAGAGAGCAACTTCTCCATCCTTCCACCAGCTTCCTTTATATCTTTTATTTATTTTAATTCCGTTAATTATATCCGGTTGCCTTTCCCATCGGCGTCTACAATGAGACAATTACGGCAATTATAGTAATAATAATAATAATAATAATAATAATAATAATAATAATAATAATAATAATATATTTATCTATTTGTATATTTCTCATAAACAAACATCCAAATATAGAAATCTATACGTATATAAAAATGAGCAATTCATATGGCAGTCATCAGCCATTTTTCCCGTTTCTCGGCGTCGTCATTCCAACATTAATCTTTCACCTCTACTATATTTTGTTATCACTCCAACGTCACAACAACAGAGGAAATCGGAAAGTGTGGGGCGTTGAGGATATAGTTGAGGACTGAAATTGGGGCGGGGGCGGGTGAGGTGGGTTGATTCAGCGAAGGCGATAACCGTGATAGCAGCATCCATCGTTCATCAACTCTGCTGTTTCCTCTGTCCTTCGTTGTGGGGCAGAGTCGAAGTTGATGAGGAGACTGGAGACATAAATGACACGTCCCATATCTTGGCCACCTCTCTCTCTCTCTCACGCATAAACACATCAAAAGGAATTGAAATTTGAACATCAGCGAGAATGAAAAAGTTGAGTAATCGTCTCCATTGGTAAATAAACAACCCAGAGGGGAAACACTGACATCTTGCCAACAACCCCCAAAGGGAATCAGATGAGAGCCAAGAGAAACAGACAACAAAGAGAGGTAGAAGTACCTGATACGTCTTACCAAATGAAACTTATTCCAAAGGAAGCATCGAATAAGCTCTCGAGTCAAATGCTAAAAGAAGAAATGAAGATATATTCCAACACCAAAGCAAAACAACCATCCAGCGCAACAACGCCTGCGCAAAGAATGGAAAAACAATTCCAAACGAAGAAACAAAGATAAACAAGCAAAGTTTCCATCTCAGTGACATTTCATATAATGGACCGATGAGTTCTGCTTATACAGCATATAACTGATATGAATCCCCAGAGAGAGAGAGAGAGAGAGAGAGAGAGAGAGAGAGAGAGAGAGAGAGAGAGAATCAGGTATTAAATTAAATTCCAAGTTGATAAGATTATGGCAGGTGACAAATGAAATGCTTAGTAAGGGTGGATCCGAGAGAGAGAGAGAGAGAGAGAGAGAGAGAGAGAGAGAGAGAGAGAGAGAGATTCCAAGTTACAGCCAAACGGTTGAACAAGCTGGTCAGCCTTGGCGATATAAAAGCCAACTCTCTCTGATTTTCCTAAAACTTTTAAACGCCACTGCAGGAATTTTGTGAGGTAAAATCCTCGTGAAGAACTTCTATGGGGTTACAAGTTTCCTAAGAGGCATCATTATTATTATTACTATATTTTGAGTTTCCAAAATTCACACACGCACACACACATATAATAAATATATATATATATATATATATATATATATATATATATATATATATATATATATATATATATATATATATATGTAAGTGTTTACATAATAAAAATATGGAATGTTAGTCCATATATATAAAGTCTAAAACTAAAGAGGTCAACCAGATTGCTTGCAGGAATGTGATCAGATAGAGACGCTAAAGATGACGTATACAATAAGTATGTAGGCCTAAGATAACATGCCGTCACCTGTAGTCATTCAATTGTTTATAAACATTAGTCCAAGCTCCCTGCTTGACAACTACCCCGACCTATAATTCAAACGGCCTACATGATCTGTAGCGTGTCTCATTTTGATTGTGTGTTCGTATGAAACTATGTCATTTGTATGTATGTTCATATGTTCGAACTACTGTCTGTTCCTTCATAACTTGTAACAGAGATGGTAGACGAGCAGAAACAGAGTAGCTATCGTCATTAGAAGACCTGTACCTCTTTACCTAAGCTTTATCATGTAGAGGAATAGGATTAGCCATCATCATTGGCAGAAGCGATCAAGCTATCGTTATTAGAAGACTTGTACAATCATATCTGATCTTCAGCATGTAAAACTTCAGAAGAATACATATATTTTTATATTTCGTGTTTTCTACAAGAACCTCCTCACCATGAGTTTAACACATCGTCGTAATAACCAACAAGATAATACCGACTTCGTAAATGATCTACAAACCCCCAGACACCCATTGAAGATGGAAGTGCAATACCAACCGACTTAGCGTAAGATATCGCTAGTCTAACATTACCTCATAGGGCGCCTTATCATCAAGGCACAAGCCCAATAATATTGGTGGCCAGCGTACCAGAAGAACTCTACAACGTCCTACGAAGAAAAAACAGAATAATAAATCATGAAGTCAACGACGACGAAAGCAGCAGATTCTTCAAGCAACCTAGTATCATCGTTAGTGAGCGACTTCAGAAAACAATAAGAACTCTTCAACGACGACGAAAGCAACAGATTCTTCAACCAACTTAGTATCATCGTTTAGTGAATAACTTCAAGAAACAAAACCGACGTGTCTTTTTCCTACGGCAACGCAAGCTTCGTCTCTCATTAGAATCATTCAACGAAAACATCGTTAGTGAGCGTTGTTTCCGGCACTTCAAGAAACAAACCGAACGCGTCTGCAGCATCGGATCTTTCAAGGGCTAGAATCATCGAAACAACGCGCACGGGGGAAAACTGAAGCCAAACCAGGTCATCCGCTAAATAGAGAAGGAGGACCAAGGCCGTGTGTCGTTATCGGAACACCGTGACTTCCCACAAAAGCAAGCTAAGTACAATTTTTTGTTATTCAATTGGAGTAACTTTGAGTGTTTCCTTTGCAGGTCGAATTTCGTTTATTTCCTGTGGCTGAAGTTACGAGACATTCTTAATCTACTTTTTTACAGAAATTATCAACATCATTGAGATTTCGCTACTGCGAGTTTTTATCTTTGAGTGTGTTTCCAGAAGTTCTACGAAATACATAATCATATGTAAGTGTTACATAATAAAAATATGGAATGTTAGTCCATATATATAAAAGTCTAAAATAAAGAGGTCCAACCAGATTGCTTGCAGGAATGTGATCAGACTAGAGACGCTAAAGATGACGTATACAATAAGTATGTAGGCTAAGATAACATGCCGTCACCTGTAGTCATTCAATTGTTTATAAACATTAGTCCAAGCTCCCTGCTTGAGACAACCACCGCCTACGTGATCTGTAGGCGTGTCTCATTTGATTGTGTGTTCGTATGAAACTATGTCATTGTGTAGTATGTTCATATGTTTCGAACTACTGTCTGTTCCTTCATAACTTGTAACAGAGATGGTAGACAGGCAGAACAGAGTTAGCTATAGTCATTAGAAGACCTGTACCTCTTTACCTAAGCTTTATCATGTAGAGGAATAGGATTAGCCATCATCATTGGCAGAAGCGATCAAGCTATCGTCATAGAAGACTTGTACGATCATACCTGATCTTCATCATGTAAAACTTCAGAAGAAATATACTATTTTTATACCTTGTGTTTTCTTACAAGAACCTCACCGAACCATGAGTTCAACACATCGTCGTAAAGATAATACGACTTCGTAAGTGATCTACAAACCCCCAGACAACTCCATTGAAGATGGAAGTGCAATACCAACCGACTTAGCGTATAGATTATCGCTAGTCTAACATTACCTCATAGGGCGCCTTATCATACAAGGCACAAGCCCTAATATTGGTGGCCAGCGGACCAGAAGAAACTCTACAACGTCCTACGAAGGAAAAAACCAGAATAATAAATCATGTATCATAAGATGTCAACGACGACGAAAGCAGCAGATTCTTCAAGCAACCTAGTATCATCATTAGTGAGCGACTTCAGAAAACAACAAGATTCGTCAAGCAACTTAGTATCATCGTTAGTGAATAACTTCAAGAAACAAAACCGACGTTTGTCCTTTTCCTACGGCAACGGAAGCTTCGTCTCTCATTAGAATCATTCAAGAAAACATCGTTAGTGAGCGTTTCCGGCACTGCAAGAAACAAACGAACGCGTCTGCAGCATCGGATTTTCAAGGGCTCGAATCATCGAAACAACGCGCACGGGGGAAACTGAAGCCAAACAGGTCGTCCGCTAAATAGAGTAGGAGGACCAAGGCCGTGTGTCGTTATCGGAACACCGGACTTCCCACAAAAGCAAGCTAAGTACAATTTTTTATTCATTTGGAGTAACTTTGAGTGTTTCCTTTGCAGGTCGAATTTCGTTATTCCTGTGGCTGAAGTACGAGACATTCTTAATCTTACTTTTTTACAGAAATTATCTATATCATTGAGATTTCGCTACTGCGAGTTTTTATCTTTGAGTGTCTGTTTCCAGAAGTTCTACTGAAATATCATAATCATATACTATGTTAATTTTATCATTTTGGGTGATATTAATCCCTTACGTTACAAAATCATATTAAACAGTGAATATGCGTTTTACGCAGTGGACGTCTGTATTTATACAGATGCATGGATAGGGTCGTTAAGCAACCGTAGTGATTAGAAAACACACAAAAACAACAAGTGGGAACACCCGTACAAATCTATATAAATTAGAGGTAACACTATTTCGGGTCATGACAATAAATGCTCCTTTGCAAAGTCCCGATCGCAGTTTAGCCTTGAGTTTTTTGAGTATATAAAATATCGAACCTCAATGACTCAACTTAACTTTAAAAATATGGCTGGATTGCAAGGAATAACATGTCTGTAAAAAACTTTCCATCAGGCTAAACGCGCTGACCAGGATCCCTCACTATTTCAAATTTTAGCAAACAAAGAATGAAGTACAAACAGTTAATATTGAATACAGTAGAGATAACTTGTCTTATTAGTAATCGCTCAGTTCCTAATAGTTCGTCATTCATTGCTTTATACGTAACCAGCAACATAATACTAAAAACACACAATACGTTGCCGATGGTAATAAAGAGAAGGATCCTAATTATTACAAAAAGAAATAGAAACAGTAGCCCGTTCAGAATCAAACAAGCAAACTCGGTGACTGTGTCACCTAGTCAAGCGGTCAAGGTTAGTCAAAAACTGCCGAAGTGTTCAAAACAGCAAATTCCACACAATAAGCGACTCTAGCAGAGTGGGGAAAAGCGATGTTGGTTCATACCAATATCTTTTTGAATTAAAAAGGATTTTTCCTATGAAACACACGACCGTATAAGTAATCAGAGCAGGTTTTCGTTTTTTTTTAATACATAAGTTATTATGAGTACTGGTGGATTAAGCCCAACTGTACGCGCCGTAAAAATTAGAATATCTTGTTTTATTTCTTTAATACACGTAATATCTTGTATTTACGGACTCACCGTCTGTTGTTCGAACTTCCCTAATGAGAAGTCCGGATAAGCGAGCGCTTACAGATACCTCTATAGTTATAAAAAACATTGATCTGTATGTAGTGTAATTGTAAGATCCATCTAGGGGTATACAAAATATTATCTTACATCCTGCAAAATAAGGCGTGTTTATCAAAGGAAAATCCTATAACCTTCAAACAATATTAAAATCCGTTTGAACAAAAATGAGACAGTTAATCAAATAATAACTTATATAAAGGAAATATACTTTGTCTCATAAATCGTAACATTGTTCAAATGACCCAACAGAATTCTCCCACAACCGCAGTCGTACTTTGCACGCAAAAAATCTCGAGAAGCATGCACCCTCGAATGTCTTAGTGCGTGTAAAAGACTTTGCTGGGAAATGAATTTTTAATCCTTCCCGACACTCTGAAATATAACGATTTCCGCGAACAAAGCCCTAAAAGTATACATATCGTGATACGGAAGTTATAAATATCGCATTTTTTTATTGTTGCTTAATTTTTAATCACGCCCAACCAGTCGTGGATGAATTTCTCTGATAATCTATCTGAAGTAATATCCGTAAAGTCATTCAAGCAGAGGTGATTCAGCAGAAATTTTTTTTATCTTTTATCTGAATACCAGGAAGTTTCTCCACTAGCGAGTGATCTCTGGGAAAAAACGGATGTAATTTAACACAAAATACGGTCTAAGGACAAACATTAAGCTATATCGTACCTTCGTGTAGACTTTCATGAAAATTTAAAATAGAGATAAATGACGAAGTTGAAAAATGTTAGTAATAGGAGCCATTAGGAAATCAAATAAGCCCATATCTCAAACGTTCATGCCATAAAAGATCGGACTTGGCGTATCTGCGCAGATTACGGTCGCTTAAACAAGGAAACGACGTTCCGATAGTTTCCAGTGCGATGTACCGACGACATCTTATCTCTGTTAGGTTAGAATAATTTTTTTTTTCACCTACTTGGACTTACTTAAAGGCTTTTACCTGATACCATTACCTAAGTGATTGTACCTCATATACCGTTTTTTCAGCACACTCAGGGGACATTATCAATTTTACGTATGCCTCCGGCTTACGTTGCACCCCAATTATATAATATAGTGTTTGGAGACTTTTAGGGGATAACCTACATGCCTATATGATGATCTTGTAATCTTTTTCTTAATACCTTAGAAGTACATTCACATAAAGTAGAGCTAGTCTTACAGAGACAAAAAAGACAAATAATCTCAGAGTAAAATATCTAAATGTGAGTTTTTAAAAACCGAAACATGTTATCTAGGTTTTGTATGTGTGTGGTCAAGGTCTTTAAAAGTAGTCCATTTTTGGTCAGGTGTCGGCTATTCATAACTTTCCGGACTATTATTAAACGTAAAAAGGGGGATACAGCACTTTTGCGCTGTAGTGGGTATTACAATGGTATGGTAAATATGTAAAACTCTCAATATGACAGCTCCTTTTAACAGATCTACGAAGAAGAGCGTAGACTTTATTTATGGTCTGAAAAGCATCAAACAGGCGTTCGATATCTTAAAAGCGGAAAAAATGCAGCTTACCTAACTTAAAAATCCTGATTTCTTTGTTTTTTTTTTTTTTTAAATAAGGAATTTTTTTTATTGCAACAGACGCCTCAGACCAAGGGTTAAGAGGGATATACTTCAGTAATATGATAAAACAGTTCTTCTCATAAGCTTTTTATTCACGTAAACTAAAGCCCTCTGAAAGTAAATATGCAGTAATAGGCAAGAAGGGCTAGGTATCATTAACCTCACTAGTACATCTTAAGTCATAACTATGGCTATCCTGATAAAGTCCTACTGAACTTTATGTCCTTTACCGAGTTTTTTCAAAGGGCTTAATCACAGTCAAAGGAACTCGGTGACAAATAAGATCATCAGGTCTTGGGAGCCAAGATAAGATATCTACCTGGGAGAAAGCAATAATCATAGCTGACGCATTATCCCGCAATCCCGCACCATACAGCAGAACCATTAATTACTAAAAAGATATAGAAACATCCGTACCTATTGTTAAAAACGTATCTCAAACAGAAAACCTTCCTTAACCCAAGAGATCGCGAGGCATTGAATATCTGGGTCGGAGCGCAGAAACTGTTACAAAACTGAACAAAGCAAGTGTCAGCAGCAATAAACACCAAACAATAAAAAACACTTCGAAACGGAAAACAGGGGTCAGTGGCTAAGCAAAACAAATAAACACTTTTGAGCAGAAACCCTAAAGCAAAAGTACATTTAAAGTATGTGTATCAGAATAATGTAATCAAGTGAATATTATATGTAGGTCTGTGACGAGGAAAACCCGAAAGAACACAGCAGATGACTAACGACCAGGTTAGTAATGATAATCTCTTTCATACCAATCGTCATAAACTGGTTGCATTCCGTCATCCAGGGTTCCCTACTAGTTTTTTCCACAGAAAGCCAAATCATATTTTTACTGGCCTACAATGCTTACAGATATAAAAAAAAGCACATAAATGATTGTAAACACGTGTTCATGAAGACAAGGGACACACTAAGACACCTGTCAGTTTAAGGGCCTTTCCTATCCTGTGCCAAATCAATCCTGAAAGAATATACGTAGAATTATTAACGGAATACGAGTCTGACAGAGGGGAATAAACACTTCTTAGTGTTAATAGTTCCTTGACGCGTTATATAGAAGAATTAATAGCACTAAAAACAAACACCCCGCAATGGAGTGCGTTAGGAATATTTATGAGTGCTAAATCAGGTAAACATGGAATTCAACACATAATAATCGTGACTCGGGTGGGTGTAAATCAATAAAATAAATCTCCTTAAACACGTTGTGTGAATTCCTTCCATTAAGAAAACCCAATAATATATATTCACCCAGAGTCAATCGGTTTTGGTAGAATAACGATAAATTAAATAGGAAGTGTCAATGTCTTACGAGTTACAAACTCGTGATATTGGATCCGACCGGATTATAAGCGGTTCTCGCGGTTTTAAATACCTTTATCATTATATCTTGTATCTATAGAATTGATGCCGCAAGTAGCCTTATACGGTACGCCCGCTAGAACACTTTTTCCACGTATTCAAGCCAACCATTAATTTATCAAAAGATATAAAAAAAATATATAAAAAATAAAATATAAAAAAATAAAAATAAAAAAACTAAAATAAATTGGATACAAGTGGAGTCAATATAATACACCCGTAAGAAGTCGGAAGGGTTACAAATTATAAATAAAAAAGGCAATCACGATAATATCAATAAGAAAAACGTAACCATTAAATATCCAAATATATTATGCGTAAAGATTGAACTCTAACTTAACGCTTTAGTAATGACACTAAGCTAAAAGTTCAAACACATATCAAAACTATCGACATATTGTCTGTCCGGTAATTTATATTCGTAGTAATGAAAAAAAAATTTAAATAAATTTAAAGAAATAAATAAATAAATAACTAATAATAAATAAAAATAAATTAAAATAAAAATAAAAAGAGATTTAAAGTCAGGAAGTCTAGAAGTGGAAAATGTATCTATGGAATAATCCTATATGGATCTTATACAGGGATAATAATATATAGAATTTGTATGGAAAACCTTTTCATATAGTTTGAATAAGGAATATTTGATTTAACATAATGCCAACATGAAACTAATATATTGTTCATTTTGTACTGTTGTTTTTTTTTTTTTTCAGACATTCTTCTTCATGCGGGTGGAGAATTAAAAACACTAAAATATCATTTGAAAAATATAAAGTCGTATCTCTTTCAGCAGTAACGTAATCATAGCTGGCGGAGAGCAATCTCCTGCCCAAGTGGACGACGTCATCATTGCCGTATCAGCATTTGTTCCTTTTAACCTCAATAATGTGCTTTACAGGCTTCATCTGGGTGTGTCGTCTCTGCTTGCAAAAGCAGATTGACTGGAGAAAGAATGCTTAGTTCCATGAACTTCACATGTGGTTCATAGGTTCACATGACAGGCCACATAACATATTCTTATCCGTGTGTGTCATGCAATTAGTTAAGGACTTGTAATCATTTTAAAATTAAATGAACAATATAAGCAAATAGAATTCTATAAACAACAAAAATGAATTATTTTTTTTTCTGAACCTCTAGACAATTAGAGTCAATAATTCAGTTATGACATGGGTTAAACGGACATTTAGAATTATCAAGTTGTGGATAAGAAAAATATTTTTACTTGCAAACATAAGCTATTACAATTCAAGTAAATCAAATTCATGGAAAAATGTCACATTTTCTTGGAAAACCCAAAGTTTATTTAGAAATTAGTTACATAGGGGTGGGTTTTTTTTTCGTGGCATCTCTACCTATTAATAATGTTTTGTTAAAAAGTTAACCTCAGAGGATGCGCACGAGAAAATTGAATATGAAACTTTTGTTAGGGCACATAGAATCATGATTAATCTTCTTTTGGACTCTTATGTTGCCTGGCAATCTTCACAAAATAGCTCCGTTTCCTTCCACTTCTTTGTCTAGTAAATACTACCAGTAAATATCGAATTTTCTTTGAGATTCGTATTGATATCTATTTTTTTTTATTTTTTTATATTAATTGGATATTTTTACGAGTCATCATAGTAACGGGATAGGTTTCATCATTGTTAATGCCATGGATAAAAAAAAGTTGTACAGCGGATCTTTTGTTGAATTCCAAAATATCAGCGAATTCATGTGGGTTACGTCTGGTCCTAAAGGGTCTCTCTCCCCCTCCCCCTGTATTTGGGATGTCGTCTCGGAATTTTACTTTGCCCTTGGGTTGACAAGTATAATTTCACTTGCAGGTCTGATTAATGGAACTGGTATTACAGTATCCTGCAGTATGAGGAGTTTCACATCGCAACTTCAAAAAAATCGTTCGTCGCAGCGGACGGACTACAGTCAAGGTAAACAACGCCTACAATTGTGAAAGGAATTCATGGACTTCTTTCGACCGACACCCGTATCTCGTCGTTAATCTCGTTTTGATGCGGAACGCTCCGGGGCGGCTGTCGGAATCGACTACAATAAGGGACATACTTCGACAATTACGACCCGAAGGATATTCAACTCTACTTTGCTGGCGAAGAGGACTCGTGCTGGGATGATCTATTCATCGCGAAACGTAATCGTGTTAGCTTAGGATGCAGAGAATAGTATGAGCGCAAAAATAGAACGTTGGACCCGCCCCAGCCCAAATTTTCCCCTTGTTGTTTTTAACCATGAAAAAAGGCCGTTTCAGTGGTGCTATAGGGTGGTGTCTGGAACTGTGGTAATGGACGAAAAGTGGTTCGAAAAAGCTAGTTAAATGTGAAGTAGTATAACCTCGGTCATGTGTACCTATATATATAAATGATCATGAATACAGAATCGAAATATATTTTTTGCGTGTACGCACTAGGAATCTATATATAATTGATCTACTAAACAGAGTCGAAATATATCCTTGCGTGTACGCAATAGGAATCTCTTATATAAAATGATCATAAATAACAGAATCTAAATATATTTTTGCGTGTACGCAATAGGAATCTATTTAAAGTGCACATATATTAATCATAATTATATGAATCCATATACATATGTATAAACAAATCAGGTAGCCTATAATCAATCTGTTACCTTATATCTTACCATTATCTGCAGTTATTTATGAGTTAGTATATGAATTAATGAATCAGATATATAATTATTTAGCATTGAAAATCAACGAATCAATCAGAATAAACATTAATAATGTTATCAATTCATATATGATGAAAATTTTTATCAGTTAAAAATATGATTTTTATCATGTTAATCTTCATTCTATGCAATTATCAAGAGTACATTAGTATTTCTGTAGCATAAGTATCTTAAAGAGATGAAGTGAAAAACTGTATCATTATATATATCATGTGATCACTATTATTTACCAATATCATTGTTTTATATTTTATTACTTGAATCAATTCATGTACACAATGAATTTTTATTTACTTATATATATATATTCACATAGTGTCTGTATCACACTCCTATAAGTCAAATGCAAGTCAAGTTTGAGTAATATTCAGTAGTTGGTTTTGGTAGCTGACCGAGCTGATGTAAGTGTTTACATAATAAAAATATGGAATGTTAGTCCATATATATAAAAGTCTAAAACTAAAGAGGTCAACCAGATTGCTTGCAGGAATGTGATCAGACTAGAGACGCTAAAGATGACGTATACAATAAGTATGTAGGCTAAGATAACATGCCGTCACCTGTAGTCATTCAATTGTTTATAAACATTAGTCCAAGCTCCCTGCTTGAGACAACCACCGCCTACGTGATCTGTAGCGTGTCTCATTTGATTGTGTGTTCGTATGAAACTATGTCATTGTATGTATGTTCATATGTTTCGAACTACTGTCTGTTCCTTCATAAACTTGTACAGAGATGGTAGACAGGCAGAACAGAGTTAGCTATAGTCATTAGAAGACCTGTACCTCTTTACCTAGCTTTATCATGTAGAGGAATAGGATTAGCCATCATCATTGGCAGAAGCGATCAAGCTATCGTCATAGAAGACTTGTACGATCATACCTGATCTTCATCATGTAAACTTCAGAAGAATATACTATTTTTATACCTTGTGTTTTTTCTACAAGAACCTCACCGAACCATGAGTTCAACACATCGTCGTAAAGATAATACCGACTTCGTAAGTGATCTACAAAACCCCAGACACTCCATTGAAGATGGAAGTGCAATACCAACCGACTTAGCGTATAGATTATCGCTAGTCTAACATTACCATCATAGGGCGCCTTATCATACAAGGCACAAGCCCTAATACATATACTATGTTAATTTTATCATTTTGGTGATTATTAATCCCTTACGTAACAAAAATCTCATATTAAACAGTGAATATGCGTTTACGCATTGGACGTCTGTATTTATACAGGATGCAGATAGGGTCGTTAAGCACCGTAGTGATTAGAAAAATGGACACACAAAAAAAAACAAGTGGAACACCCGTACAAATCTATATAAATTAGAGGTAACACTATTTCGGGTCATGACAATAAATGCTCCTTTGCAAAGTCCCGCTCGCAGTTTTAGCCTTGAGTTTTTTGAGTTATATAAAATATCGAACCTCAATGACTCAACTTAACTTTAAAAATATGGCTGGATTGCAAGGAATAAACATGTCTGGTAAAAAACTTTCATCAGGCTAAATGCGCTGACCAGGATCCCTCACTATTTCAAAATTTTAGCAAAGAATGAAGTACAAACAGTTAATATTGAATGCAGTAGTGATAACTTGTCTTATTAGTAATCGCTCAGTTCCTAATAGTTCGTCATTCATTGCTTTATACGTAACCAGCAACATAATGCTAAAAACACACAATACGTTTGCCGATGGTATAAAGAGAAGGATCTTAATATTACAAAAAGAAATAGAAACAGTAGCCCGTTCAGAATCAAACAAGCAAACTCGGTGACTGTGTCACCTAGTCAAGCGGTCAAGGTCAGTTCAAAAACTGCCGAAGTGTTCAAAGCATAGCAAATTCCATACAATAAGCGACTCTAGCAGAGTGGGGAAAAGCGATGTTGGTTCATACATGCCAATATCTTTTTGAATTAAAAAGGATTTTTCCTATGAAACACACGACCGTATAAAGTAATCAGAGCAGGTTTTCGTTTTTTTTTTTAATACGTAAGTTATTATAAGTAGTGGTGGATAAAGCCTGACTGTACGCGCCGTAAAAAATAGAATATCTTGTTTATTCCTTTAGTACACGTATATCCTGTATTTACTGACTCACCGTCTGTTGTTCGAACTTCCCTTAATGAGAAGTCCGGATAAGCCGAGCGTTTACAGATACCTCTATAGTTATAAAAAAAACATTGATCTGTATCTAGTGTAATTGTAAGATTCATCTAGGGGTATACAAAATACTTAACTTACATCCTGCAAAATAAGGCGTGTTTATCAAAGGGAAATCCTATAAACCTCCTTCAAACATATTAAAATCCGTTTGAACAAAAATGAGACAGTTAATCAAATAATAACTTATATAAAGGAACTATACATTTGTCTCATAAATCGTAACATTGTTCAAATGACCCAACAGAATTCTCCCACAACCGCAGTCGCACTTTGCACGCAAAATCTCGAGAAGCATGCACCCTCGAATGTCTTAGTGCGTGTAAAAAGACTTTGCTGGGAAATGAAATTTTAATCCTTCCCGACACTCTGAAATATAACGATTTCCGCGAACAAAGCCCTAGACACGGTGACTCGCTGCAAACAAGTTAATATAGTAATCCACAAAAACCTATACATATAAAATATCGCATTCTTTTATTGTTGCTAACTTTAATCCTGCCCAACCAGTCGTGGATGAATCTCTCTGATAATCTATCTAAAGTAATATCAGTAAAGTCATTCAAGCGAGGGTGATTCAGCAGAAATTTTTTTTTTATCTTTTACCTGAATACCAGGAAGTTTCTCCACTAGCGAGTGATCTCTGGGAAAAACGGATGTAATTTAACACAAAATACGGTCTAAGGACAAACATAAAGCTATATACGTACCTTCGTATAGACTCTCACTGCAATTTCAAAATAGAGATAAATGACGAAGTTGAAATATGTTAGTAATAGGAGCCATTAGGAAATCAAACTAGGCCCATATAATTTTCCCTCAAAACGTCATGCCATAAAAGATCGACTTGGCGTATCTGCGTAGATTTCTGTCGCTTAAACAAGGAAAAAACGACTCCCGATAGTTTCCAGTGCCATGTAGCGAACGACATTCTTATCTCTGTTAGGTTAGAATAAATTTTTCACCAGCTTGGACTTACTTTAAAAGCTTTTACCAGATACCATTACCTAAGTGATTGTACCTCATACACCGTTTCAACACACTAGGGGACATTATCAATTTTTTACGTATGCCTCCGGCTTACGTTGCACCCCAATTACAATATAGTGTTTGGAGACTTTTAGGGGATACCCTACATGCTTATATGGTTGATCTTGTAATCTTTTCTAATACCTTAGAAGTACATTCACATAAAGTAGAGCTAGTGCTACAGAGACAAAGACAAATAATCTCAGAGTAAAATATCTAAATGTGAGTTTTAAAAAACCGAACATTTTTGTTTATCTAGGTTTTATGTGTCTAGTCAAGGTCTTAAAGTAGTCCATGGTAAGGTGTCGGCTATTCATAACTTTCCGGTACCTATTAACAAAAGTAAAAGGGGATACAGCACTTTGGCGCTGTAGTGGGTATTACAATCGTATGTAAATATGTAACTCTTCAATCATGACAGCTCCTTTAACAGATCTTACGAAGAAGAGCGTAGATTTATTATGGTCTAAAAAGCATCAACAGGCGTTCGATATCTTAAAAGCGGAATAATGCAGCTCACCTAACTTAAAAATCCCTGATTTAAATAAGGAATTTTTTTTATTGCAACAGACGCCTCAGACCAAGGGGTAAGGGGGGGCGGGTACTACTTCAGTAATATGATAAACAGTTCTTCCTATAGATTTTTATTCACGTAAACTAAAGCCCTCTGAAAGTAAATATGCAGTAATAGGCAAGGAAGGGCTAGGTATCTTTAACACTAGTACATTTTAAGTTCATAATCTTAGGCTATCCTGATAAAGTCCTTACTGAGCATGAGTCCTTTACCGAGTTTTTCAAAGGCTTTAATCACAGTCCAAAAGGAACTCGGTGACAAATGATCATTCAGGTTATTGGAGCCAAGATAAGATATCTACCTGGGAAAGCAAATATCATAGCTGACGCATTATCCCGCAATCCCGCACCATACTGCAAAGAACCATCAATTAGACTAAAAAATATAGAAACATCCGTGCCTATTGTTAAAACCGTATCTAAACAAGAAAATTCCTTAACCCAAGAGATCGCGAGCATTGAATATCTGGGTTGGAGCGCAGAACTGTTACAAACTGAACAAAGCAAGAGTCAAACAGACATAACCAAAACAATAAACACTTCGAACGGAAACAGAGTCAGCAGCAATAAGCAAAAAACAATAAAACACTTCAACGGAAACAGAGTCAGCAGCAATAAGCAAAAACAATAAACACTTCGAACGGAAAACAGGGTGCAGCGCTAAGCAAAAACAATAAACACTTCGAGCAGAAACCCCTAAAGCAAAAGTATATTTAAAGTATGTGTATCAGAATTATGTAATCAAATGTAATATTATATGTAGGTCCGTGACGGAGGAAAAAACCGAGAAGAAACAGCATTGGTGACTAACGACCAGGTAGTAGTAAGTAATAAAATCTCTTCATACCAATCGTCATAAACTGGTTGCATCCGTCATCCAGGGTTCCCTACTATGTCACAGAAAGCCAAATCACTATTTTTTACTGGCCTACAATGCTTACAGATATAAAAAGCACATAACTGATTGTAACACGTGTCATGAAAACAAGGGACACACTAAGACACCTGTCAGTTTAGGGGCCTATCCTGTGCCAAATCAATCCTTGAAAGAATATACTTAGAATTATTAACAGAGTTACGAGTCTGACAGAGGGAATAAACACTTCTTAGTGTTAATAGTTCCTTGACGCGTTATGTAGAAGTAATAGCACTAAAAAACAAACACCGCAATTGATGCATTAGGAATATTTATGAGTGCTAAATCAGTAAACATGGAATTCACACCATGATAATCTGAACTCGGTGGGTGTAAATCAATAATAATCTCCATAACACGTGGTGTGAATTCCTTTCCATTAAGAAAACCAATAATAATATCACCCAGAGTCAATCGGTTTGGTAGAATAACGGATAATTAAATAGGAAGTGTCAATGTCTTACGAGTTACAACTCGTGATGTTGGATCCGAACTGGATTATAGCGGTTCTCGCGGTTTTAAATACCTTTATCATTTATATCTTGTATCTATAGAATTGATGCCGCAAGTAGCCTTATACGGTACTCCGCTAGAACACTTTTCCACATATTCAAGCCAACCATTAATTTATCAAAAAATATATAAAAAAAAAAAAATATATAAATAATTAAATATAAAAAAAAAAAATAAGATAAATATGGATACAAGATGAGTCAATATAATACACTCCGTAAGAAGTCGGAAGGGTTACAAATTAT